>NC_079227.1:14595131-14655131 GCF_029633865.1 Lampris incognitus
ATACACAGACGGGTGAGAAATTAAAGGAAAAACCTGAATGCTTGGCCCCTACAGTGAGGGGGTCCGGGGGCTCTGTTATGCTGTGGGGGTCATTTTCCTGGCATGGTTTGGGTCCACTTGTCCCCTTAGAGGGAAGGGTCTCTGCAAATAAATACAAAGTTATTCTGAGTGACCACCTTTATCCTGGAATGAAACATCTCTATCCTGATCAGGAACACTTCAGGAAAATATCATTTTCCCCAGCCCACAGCAGTGCAACACAAAGAAAAAAACACATCCAAAAACTACAAGAACTTCAAGAACACACATATCCAAACTAACACATACATCCAAACTAAAGCGGGGGGAAAAATCGCTGTCCAAGAAAACGAACGCCAGCCAGGATGGCTGTCGGAACTGCTGGTCTGCCTGGGCTAGCAGTTAGCTTAGCCTGCCCCACTTCCGCGTCCTGTCAGGCTGCCCTCGGTGCTTCCTCGGGTGCAACTCCAGGCAGGGGCCGTGGTCCTTGGGCTCACCGGATGCAGCAGACCAGGCTCCCCCAGCCGATCCAACGCCAGCTCTCTCAGCCAGACACCCTCGACAACACCTCCTCGCACTCCACACGATGACACCAAAAACGCCACAGTCAACGCCAGGCGAGGCTGCCGCCAGACTGGCCTCGGTGTTATCGGAACTGCCGGTCTGCATGGGCTAGCAGTTAGCATAGCCTGCTCCGCTTCTGGGTCCTGTCAGACCTCCCTAAGTGTTACCTCCTCGGTTGCATCTCCAGGCAGGGCCGTGGTCCCTGGGCCCACAGGATGCAGCGGACCAAGCTCTCCCAGCCGATCCAGCGCCAGCTCTCCCAGCCATCAAACGAAGACAAAACTTAAACGCAGACATGGACAAAGACACTGCATGGACAGTACCGGGTGAGGCCACCGCAAACATGCGTTTGCGCTACCATCTTCCCACACCGATACTGGGTGAGGCCACTGCAAACGTGAATTTGCGCCGCCAACTTCCCACATCGGAAGCCGGAAAAAGGGAGATGGGAAAAGATTGGAGTGGTCTCTTCCAGGATGACAACGCCCCCATCCACAGGGCACGAGGGATCACTGATTGGTTTGATGAGGATGAAAATGATGTAAATCATATGCTATGGCCTTCACAGTCACCAGATCTCAACCCAGTTGAACTCCTATTGGATATTTTGGACCGACGTGTCAGGCAACGCTCTCCACCACCATCAGCAAAACACCAAATGAGGGAATATCTTCTGGAAGAATGGTGTCCATCCCTCCAGTAGAGTTCAGAGACTTGTGGAATCTATGGTAAGGAGCGTTGAAGCTGTTCTGGGGGCTCGTGGTGGACCAACACCTTACCAAAGTCATTTTCTCATATGAACGTCGGACAGTGTTTGGAGAATCAGGTCTGGGAATTGTCCGAAGGTCCTCTTTCACACATGTCTAAGGCTAATTAACCCAACAGGAGATTCTCCATGTCAGACGTGTTCGTACCTCTTGGAAGTACTGTGTTTGGTTTAGGTGAAGGCCATGATGCCTGGGTAGAACATCCAGGAGGCAGGACATGACGCAAAAAGTACGCTGCAGAAATCAGTGTTTTGTGTACGGCACATTGATATCAGTGCTACATGTATTTGGATGTATTCACAATATCAACCAAAGAGTGGACACTTTATGTTGGTTTTTCCCTGAATTTGTTAATTTAATTTTACATATGCTTGTATCATTAATGTTTCATTACTGATGGCTCATTGCACATCCTTTCTAAAGCATGCCCCCCCCCAGTGCAAAAGTGAGCTCCCCCGAAAGTCGCAGGATACTTCACACCCCTGCTCCTGCTGTCATACATGCTGGTTTCATGCCTTCACCAAATACATTAGGGAGGTGAAATAGGATCACTGTCGGCCAATATCATCATCGCTTAATGTTTCCGGCTGAAATGAATAAATGATAAGGGCTTTCGCTCCACACTTGCCCCGTCCAAGAAGCAGAAATGTCTCCTAGTAGGGACTCGGCATTTTGCTCAAGGACATTTCCTCATAGGGGCCCAGGCCCTCCAGTTGAAGGGGCCTCCAGACCACACGGCTGATGCTCATACAACCCAGGGAGGTAAAAGCAGAACATGCTGTTATTGTGAGGGCAGTTTGCTTTAATGAAACGACAGTTATCCTGAGATCTGACGAGGCTGCAGCAGTAGGACACTGTCCATTCCAAATAGTACTGTGTTTCTTTTGTGGGCTTGCTTGTTTATGTCTCTCATTTTTTCTTCCTTTTTTGGGGGGGATGGAGGTTTCCCCCATTTTTCTCCCCAATTGCACTTGGCCAATTACCCCACTCTTCCGAGCCGTCGCGGTCGCTGCTGCACCCCCTCTGCCGATCCGGGGAGGGCTGCAGACTACCACTTGCCTCCTTCGATACATGTGGAGTCGCCAGCCGCTTCTTTTCACCTGACGGTGAGGAGTTTCGCCAGGGGGACATAGCGCATGGGAGGATCACGCTGTTCCCCCAGTTCCTCCTCGCTCCTGAACAGGTGCACATACCGACCAGAGGAGGCGCTAAAGCAGCGACCAGCACACATACCCACATCCTGTTTCCTACCCGCAGACGCGGCCAATTGTGCCTGTAGGGATCCCTGACCAAGCTGGAGGTAGCACGGGGATTCAAACCGGCGATCCCCGTGTTGGTAGGCAACGGAACAGACCGCTACGCTACCCGGACGCCCCTGCGTTCTTTCTTTCTGACTAGAGAAGAGATTTTTCATAAACACCTTGGTATATTTTTCAAAAGTCCCTTTTTTAAAAATGTTTTGGGGTTTTTTTTCTCTTTATTTCCATTCTACTTCATTAGTGTTTTCCATCCCAGCGCAGATAAATGGACGATAAATCATGTTGATGCTATACATTTGAAACCAGACACAGGTTTTGGATGGGGGCCTCCGTGCTGGTGGTACTCAGTACAGCCTGATGCCAGCTGTGTCTGTTTTAGACAGGCATGGCTCCATGAGCCCACGAGTTGACAGACTGCTTCTGTGAAGTGGAAATTGAGAGCACTCTTCAAAGTAGATGGAGTGTGTGTATGTGCGTGTGTGTGTGTATGTGCGTGTGTGTGCATTTGTGTGTGTGTGTGTGTGTGTGTGTTGCTGCAAGTATATATGCCTATGAACGTGTACATGCTCTTGCATGTGTGTGTGTGTTGCTGCAAGTATATGTGCACATGAATGTGTATATGCTCTTTTGTGTGTTTGTATGTTTGTGTGCGTGTGTGTGTGCGTGTGTGTGTTAATTTTTTCTGCCTGTCTACGGATGACAGAGGTCAGTCTTATCATAACCTGTGAGAGAAGTACACACTTCAGTACGTACCACCAGCCATTAAACTTTAACACAATTCCCCAGGGACAAACCATTGAGTGGCTGTACTGATTTTGTTTATTTGTCGCTTTTTTAAATAGCCCTTATTGTCTGAGAGACCGTCTGTCTGTCTGTCTGTCTGTCTAGGTAAAGGTCAAGGTAATCTCTATTATCCCCCGAGGGGCAATTAGCTGCACAGCCAGCAGTAAATACAATTAACATCGACGATCAACACCAATCAACACACGAACGGTTCACACAGAGAAACACGGACTTGCACACGACACACATCTGTCAGTCTGTCGTTGTGCACGTCTTCTCTCTGTCTCTCTGTGTCTGTCTGCAGACTCGGGAGAACGGGCAGACAGGGCGAGAGAGTTTCTACATGTGATCATACCCCGAGTATGTATTTCAGGCGCCATGCAGCTTAAACACAAGAATCTGAAAATGAAGGTCTTTAACTTTTAATCCTTTTAAGACCCACTCTTACTGGCACGGCTGGCATTGAGCTGGGTGGCGGGAAACGGGGACACCAGTTCGCAGTTCTCAGGGTGTGCAAACTCACAGCCTCATCCAGATGTACGTAGCAAGTCGTGGTCTGCGAAATTCCCGCAAGTCCCAGCTTCCCGTCTCGTTACGGCCAACAAAGCCTCTACGTGGGGCTCCGCCGCTATACGCAAATGAGCTTAAACTGTGTTGTCTCTTCAAAGGGTAAATAGACGAGGCAGATTTTTGGCAACTTACCTTTAGGCCAGGGCTGGCTAACCAGGTGATTTCACCGACACGTTCTTCCTCTCTGGTTGAAAGGCTGCTAATCAGTGAGATCACCTGGGGCGGAGTCCGGCTGGACTGAAAACCTGCATACACATGGCCTCTCCATGGCACATGGTTAGCCACCTCTGCTTTAGGCAGATAGAAATGTGCCCGTTAGTGGGGGTTTTTTTTGGGGGGGGGGCTTTCTTCCCCATTTTTCTCCCCAATTGTATCCGACCCCACTCTTCCGAGCCGCTCTGGTCGCTGCTCCACCCCCTCTGCCGATCCGGGGAGGGCTGCAGACTACCACATGCCTCCTCCGACTCATGTGGAGTCGCCAGCCGCTTCTTTTCACCTGAAGGTGAGGAGCTTCGCCAGGGGGGGACGTAGCGCGTGAGAGGATAACGCCCGCCCCCCCGAACAGGCGAGCCAGACCGACCAGAGGAGGCGCTAGTGCAGCGACCAGGACACATATCCACATCCGGCTTCCCACCCGCAGACACGGCCAGTTGTGTCCGTAGGGATGCCCGACCAAGCCGGAGGTAACACGGGGATTCGAACCGGCGATCCCCGTGTTGGTAGGCAACGGAGTAGACCACCACGCTACTCGGACGCCCTCGTTAGTGGTTTCTTCATTTAATTGGGAGCGTGGTCCTCCACAATGTTTAATTAGTTAGTAGCCTCCTCTGGGTTTTGAAAGAGGAAGTGCGTTGCCCTCCTCGCTTAGTAACTCGGTATAACGCGGATCTATTTTACGGTTTCCTCAACAACACCTTTTCCTTTTTTTACCCATATTTTCCCACTAATCTGGCTTTATCTAATTATATGTTACGTCAAGAGTGCTCTGTGTTGCTGATTGGTTAGCTTAGTTTCAGCGTTCGGCGTTGGAGGAAGTGGAAACGCTTGCTGACCACTGATTGGTGGATTACTGTGTCAATCAGTGGCCAGTCACCGCAGCGGGAGTCTCATAGTGAAATGTGTTTGTTGAACGTAATGGCGTACTTCCACTTAACCCCACAAATGAAGTGGGAAATGGGGGGGGGTTCTCCATTTTAAGGCGTTGGAGGTTACAATAAACTGTCACGTAACCGATTTACTGACATACAGTCGAAGTTTGTGCTACAATAGGCCTGTAAAAAATGTATTTCGAGCTCATAATATCAGCCTGTCCATTTCCCTTCCTCGCCGGACAACAGTGAGTTCTGCTGTACACGTTTCCTAATTGGGGCCTGAACGCCACGGTTGATTTGAAAACTGTACATAAACCTTGTTTCACCAAATGCTCCCATTTGTACCGTTCATACTGGCATCTGCCCAAATCATTAATGCCGCTCCATGTTAATACGCCTACTTCTCTAACAAGGACCTATAAACTGTTCAGTCCACAGTCACCTATTACTAAGTGTCTGGGTTGCGATCCCCATTAGCTCTCCTCACTATTTTCGGGAAGGCATCAGAGAGGTCCGCACATTAGCGGGAGACAGCAATGTTGGAAAACGGCTCAGCCGAGTCAAGAAAGCTTTAGTCTCACATGTTGAGAATATTTAAAGGTGTGCCCGGGCTTTCAACACCTCCTAAAGCAGGCACATGCTAAGCGTACTGACACGCGGGAAAACAAGCCGGCTCTCTGGCACGGTAGCGGTGGCCCTGCACACAGCAAATTAAATTAATCTCTCTCCCCTTTCCCCAAACCACTTTTACAGTAAAATATACAGTGTGTTGAATTAGCAAAAATGCTCCAGAAACAGGCTTCTATCAAGGGCCGTTTCATGAAATGAGGCAGTGTTGGGCTGAGCTGCGGCCTGCTTTGCATGTTTGCATGCATGTGTGAGCGGCGGCGGGGGGGGGTAGGGTAGGGGGGGGACACCGCGAGCACACATGAGGTCCATTCAGTAGCATGGCGTGGACGGCGGCGCGGACCGTACGTGGCGCAGGCGCATCGAGGCGGAGCAGTCGGTTTGACAGGTTTTGTCCGGTGGTCTTGAAGAGGTGTCGAGGCTCCGTCATCAGCCGCAGGGATTCGCGAAGGGGGGGGGGAGCTCGAGGGATGATTTAAAGAGCTGCAACGCAAAGCTGGAAACCTGCCATGTGAGTAAAAAGGGACGCTGGCGAACTGAACGCTGACGTCACGGCACATTTACTCTTCCCGTGTAGTTAAAGACACTCGAGACGCATGTCCAGGTCCCAAAATACAGCGATCGCCAACATATCGACGAATGAAGCTGTGACTGGGAGCGTCCACGCAGACCTGACTGTCGCCCCGGTGGGCGCTCGGGGCAGATTAATTGATCACAGATCGTCACCATGATGTTAACCGCATCAAACCCGCAGCTAAACTTAACGATTGCTTTTAGCTGAATTGACTTGATCCTCTCTGTTAAAGTGGGTGATCAGAGTAGATGTCGTGAACTTCATTCTTCCATGCATTGAAATACATCATAGGCAGAGGCCAGATGTGTGTGTGTGTGTGTGTGTGTGTGTGTGTGTGTGTGTGTGTGTGTGTGTGTGTGTGTGTGTGTGTGTGTGCTAGCTAACATACATCGTATTCATGCAACAGGACGTTGCCTATCAACATACTGTATTTAGGAGCCTGCATGTAAGTTGTGTAAAAAGTTTGGTTTTGTTTCCCCTGTGACACCGGGGTGCACCACCACTGCGGTTGGTTTGACTTGGACGATGGCTCGTTTGACGGTTCCGGTCCACACGCGTTGTCACGTGACGAACGTGACGTGGAAACGGCTGCGACCCTGGACAGCCCAGCATAACGACACGTCTCTGGCCCACCACGCCGCACTAACCGGGTCCGAGATCTGGCACGTAGAGGAATTAGATGAAGTTTAGGGTATCGGGTCGTCTCAGAATCTCACTTCCGATCCAGGAAAAGTGCCGCTGAGCCCAATACGACGACGGGCAGGAGCGCGGAGCCGCCTCGTCAGGAGGAATTCGCCTTACTTCTTGCTACGCAGCAGAAACAGACGGACAAGTTGTAACTCATACCACCGGCGCATCCCGTCCCGTCCGCTGAGCCGCGCCGCGCCGCGCCGCGTCTTGCAACCTACCGCACTGCTCCCGGAGAAATGGCTGATAAAGGAGCGGAGGTTTTATATTTCTCAGCACTTCCTCACAGGGGGGACGCTAAAAATCGGTCGTGGTTACCGTGAACATGCAGTCTTGTACCCTTGGCTCCCTCTGCAAGCCCCTCGAGGTACACAGGTATGGGAAGGATGACCTAGATATGGGCCAAGTCAGCAAAGCAGGTGGTGGTGGTGGGGCACGATGGTCCCACACGCGCCACAACAAAACAAACTTCCTGTCCATCAAGAGTCATTTGAGTGGTTTTATTTTAATTGAACAAGACTAGGCTACAAAAAAAGAAAAAAAAGAATAAATAGACTTGACAGATCATCTGGATTTACATGGTATATGCAGACCATTTGTCCCTTTCTGTGTTATGCACAGCATTTGCAGGTGAGAAATGGAAATGAAGAGTTCGACTCCAAAACAAATGGTTGATGTACAACGTGGGGTGGGTGTGGGGAGGGGGTGAGGGGAGGGGGGCGTACCTGAGATTTATTTCAGTATCTCTGTCTGTGAATGTGCTGCTCTTTTGTGGCAACCCATGTCCCGTTACCTGTCCTTTTATCCGCCATTTGTGTGTGTGTGTGTGTGTGTGTGTGTGTGTGTGTGTGTGTGTGTGTGTGTGTGTGTGTGTGTGTGTGTCAGAGTGGGTGTTGCAGTGTCCAGATTGTGGGTGTTCAGTGTCCGGAGTGAAAAGCTCTTCATCGTTTCCCAGCTCCCCACCTGAACGAATGGAGAAGCAGCTTAAAGTCCTTCAGTAATCAGCATATGGTATCTGCTCCGCGAAGCGAAGTGCTCTTCAGTTATAAATATCTCAGACGCCTCACACACAACCGCGATACACTTTAACAAATACAGTAGACTCGATTATATTAATAATAATAATACTGACCTTTTTATACAAAGTTCCGCTATCGAATAAAACGCCACGACATGTACATCAAATATACATTCTCACACTTGACAGTGCATAGAAAAATAATCACGACGCTATGAGTTTCAATTCGTCAACAATGATTGTTTGTTTGTTTGTTTGTTTGTTTGTTTGTTTGTTTGTTCAAGTTCGTCTCGGCTCAAGTTCAGTTCGGGCACGAGCATTTGCACTCCGATATGACAGGGTACTGCACAGGTATCCAGGCGCACTTCAGACCCCCCTTTTTCTGCAGGCACCGCCATCGTAAGATCGTAAAATGGGCCGATTTGGCAGGTTTGCAAACCATCCCTTCAGGGACTGAACAAGACCGCTTATTGTAGCAGCTCCCCACCTTCACGTAGCGCGGCCAGAATCTGCTGCCGAGGTCGTTCCATGCGTAAACAACCGGACAGAAGGCGTAAGACCAGAGCCACAGTTGCAGCCTTCTTCGCAGTTTTTTGCTGGGCTTCTGCTTTTTGCCGTGCTGGATCTCGAACTCCATGGCTTTAATCTCTTTGGGCATGGATCCGGAGGGCTTGTGCCGCGCCGCCTCCGCGTCGCCCGCGGCGTCCTCGGCGTGTTTCTCCTCCGGCGGGCTGATGGACATGAAGTGCTGGTCGAAGTGACTCCCGAGAGCGCTCCTCAGCTCCGTCTCGTTCAAGTCTCTCTCCCTGGGGTCCAGGACCGGGTCCGGGTCCTCTTTTAGCTCCACTATGGGCAGGGAGTCGCTGGGGATGGGACGGAGGAGGTAATAATGCTGGCACATGCCCTCCTCTATCCTGAAGCCCAGCGAAAGCACCAGCATCGACATGGCCAAGAAGTAGTAGGAGTTATCCATCGCCCCCAACAGACCCGCGGCTCTGAAGTTCACCGAAACCAGGAAAGTGTGCAGATGTTATCCAAAAAAAAAAAACCCAAACAAAAAAAAACAACAACAACAAGAGACGAACTCCGGGTTTCAGTGGAGGGTTATGAGCAATATACGACTGTGCATCCAATTCTCAGCCGGTGCCGCGCAGAGAGACGCGCTCCTTCCACCGGGGGAGGGGGGGATGGGGGGGGGAGACGCAACGCGAAACTTTCCAAAAACTTCTCAGAAAGTTTCAGAGGACTGCTGACTGTTCATCGTCGCACGAAGAGACATCAGGAGAGATAGAGAGAGAGAGAGAGAGAGAGAGAGAGAGAGAGAGAGAGAGAGAGAGAGAGAGAGAGAGAGAGAGGGAGAAAGGAGAAAGGGGAGTGAAGCTGATGTGCAGCCGGGGAAGACTTTCCCTGCGTTATTTCACAGTCCATGACCAGTGGCTCTCTGGAGAGAGAGAGCGAGAGAGAGAGAGAGAGAGAGAGAGAGAGAGAGAGAGAGGAGTCCTTGAGTCCTTGAGTCCTTGAACGAATCAGTCCGAAAAAGAAAAAAAAGGAGAGCAAACTTGCAGAAGTTGCAGGAGAAACGTTGCAGCATCAGCGTGAGAAGTGGGATTCGAGCTGGCAGCTTCCTCCCCGGGCTGCGTTCACGTGCTTCAAGGCCCGTTGTGACAGCGCGGCGTCCTGCTCGCTGCTCCCCGTCCACATGTTGAACTCCCGACAAGCTCGCTGTACTGACTCCCTCTGCTCCTCCCGCACGCCAAACTGAGGCGCCTCTGGCTGCACCCAAATATCCACCAGGGCGGTGATGTAATCCCACAGGTCTCTCTCTCCCTCCCTCTCTCTCCCTCCCTCTCTCTCTCTCTGTCTCTCTACCTTCTCGAGATCCTAAAATTTCCCCACATACACCTTACATGCACGCTTATGCATGTGCCCTCTCTCATTCACTCACTTTCTCTTTTTCTCTCTCTCTCTCACTTCTCTTGAGATCCTAAAACTTCCTCTCACACTCATGTGAATACATTTGCACGTCAGCTTGCACACACACACACACACCACTCTGTTTCTCTCTCCCTGACACTCTCTCTCTCTCTCTCTCTCTCTCTCTCTCTCTCTCTCTCTCTCTCTCTCTCTCTCTCTCTCTCTCTCTCTCTCACTGACACACACACACACACACACACACACACACACACCACTCTGTTTCTCTCTCCCTGACACTCTCTCTCTCTCTCTCTCTCTCTCTCTCTCTCTCTCTCTCTCTCTCTCTCTCTCTCTCTCTCTCTTTTTCTCTCACTGACACACACACACACACACACACACACACACCACTCTCTGTTTCTCTCTCCCTGACACACTCTCTCTCTCTCTCTTTCTCACTAACACCCACGCGCACACAATCTGTCGTGCCTCTCTCTGTTTAACTCTCCCTGACACGCACGCACGCACGCACACACGCACGAAGGTAGGCCTGCGCTCTTTATTAGAAACCAAATCCCGGCTATTATAAACTAAATTCTATCACGTGTAAAATATCCAAGCGCCGTGCAAAAGCTACTCGCTGCGCATGCGCAAAGGGCGCTCTCATCTCTCGCTGCTGGCGGGTCCGGGACCACTGATCGCATGCCGGTGGCGGCATAAATCACGGGACGGTTCAAGTTCAACAGCGGAGGTGCCGAGAGCCGTCTCCCCTCGGCAGACAAACTGCCAGAGGAGGTTTTTACGAGGGCGCCTGTCCCAAGGACGCCTGGTGCCAGAGCTGTGTTTATTTTATAACTCTCCCGGCTCGATGCTCTCACCGTGTGTTTAGACTCAGACTGTCCGGGGGCCGCGCGGCAGCATAGAGGAGTGCTTCTTTTCATCATCCCTTCTTTATTGCTCGGGGCCTTCGCGATTGTTTCGTGTCGTCTCTCGCGGCTGCGCGGGGACCGCGTGCGCGCGGGCTACATCGCGTGTCTGGCGGGAGGAGAACGCCGGTTAATTAGGTCTAATTTGTTTCAGGCCCATTTACAAGAGAGAGAGGTGACAAAACCACCGGTAGACGTGGTAGAGAAGGAAAAGGGAAAGAAAGAAAGAAAGAAAGAAAGAAAGAAAGAAAGAAAGAAAGAAGAAAGAAAGAAAGAAAGAAAGAAAGAAAGAAAGAAAGAAAGAGCATCTTTATGGGCCGGGTTAATTCCAGGGGCTCATAAATGAAGGGTCGGAGCAGAGGAAGGGTGCTTAGGCGAGACGGGTCGCAGTTCAATTAGTGGCGCGGAGCAGCAGCAGCAGCAGCTCGCAGCGGCGCGCGGCGTGCTGCGCTCTGCAGCCAGGAGGCCAAACCATCGGAATGTTTGCGCATGTTGTAAAGGTTGAATTATGAGCCAGATAAAAAACAACTCTTGTCTACGAGGCTAATGCTGAAAAAGCCGGGCCAGAGAAAGGGCCAAGTGTGCTCCACTCAGCCGCACGAGACAGGGACAAATAAGCCCTGAATGTAACTCGTTCCCGTTCCAGCGCGGGTCCGAGGCCTGTGAGGATTAATTTGTCCGTGTAGAGCTGTAACACTTGACTCGCTCGACACACGTCGGCTAACAAACGGCCGGCAACGCCTTGCAATAACTTCTAAACCGAGTAAAGCAACCAATAACATATCCGAACACAATCACAGGACGGGCCTGGAATCACAGTGTGGATTTACGACGTCGTAACTCTTCAGAAACAAATGAGTTGACTTCCTACACTGCTGGTGTTAAACCTTGTGCCTCAGAGGGCCGCGTCTACTGCACGCACGCACGCACGCATGCGTGCAGCAAACAGATTGCCATGCAAACCGCCTCCATGTCCCAAATAACTATTTACTATTGCAGAAAATCCCAGATTTTAGCTTAACAACGCTTGTGGCCAGTCAGGGGAGTGAAAGCCACTGGTCTGGTGTGGGGCTGGAATGAAAACCAACATACTGTAGCGAATTCAGGGGGCAGCCGGTAACCGCCGCAACCGGGACGCGAACCCGGGACTCCCGCACCACGGCCGACTGCGCTAACCAGTCGACTAAAGGGGTCCGACCCGCTGGCCAAGGGCTAGCGAGTCAAGTTATCCGTGGTCGTTACACCCCCCTCCGGGAAGCGCTTCAGCATATCAGCTCCCTCTGGCCTCACCATCCCACTTCCCACACCAATGTAGTGAATTCAGGGGGCAGCCGGGACGCGAACCCGGGACTCCCGCACCACGGCCGACTGCGCTAACCAGTCGACTAAAGGGTCCAACACGTTAGCCAAGGGCTAGCGAGTCTAGTTATCCGTGGTCGTTACAACACGAATGGCTCTCCGTGCCACACGGTTGACTACCGTTTCCCGCAGCGTGCAGTGATGCTACGCATCAGCTATACAGATGCAGGGAGAAGCTTCGAGGAAGGTTTAAGGCGTTACGGGGGACGTTGTTTTCAGAGCAGCACGGCGGGGGGGGGGGGGGGGTACAAAGAAGAGTTTTAAATTTCTAGATCACCAAAAACCAATACTGAGGAGTGCAGGGGTCAGAGCCACAGCCTCTTGTGACCCCCCCTCCTCCTCTTGACCCCAGACCCCCCTCCCTCCTCCTCCCCCTCTCCCTAGCTCTCTGCTGCTGAAAAGCAGTATTGGAGTAATTTTCTGGCCTGGTGATGTGACAGTGTGTGACGGGCGCCGGTAGACTGTCATATCTCTGTACAGAGGAAGTCAGGGGCAAAGAGGCGATGCTCAGATAAGACTTCCTCCCTCTCTCCCCCTCTCCCTCTCTCTCTCTCTCTCTCTCTCTCCCTCTCACACTCTACCCCCCCCCCCCCTCCTCTCCCCTTCTTCTTTAGCAGGGTCACAGAGAAGCACTCACGGGGGACTCATGTTCATACCATGACGGGCTGATAGGGACCACGCAGGCTCTCGTGTATCATGAAAGCCACCAGCGGGCCCCGGGGTGAGCGTGCCAGCTCACATGGCTTCTTGCAGGCGTACGTATTGATAGGAAACACGGCAAATACTTTTCGTACCTACAGCAATGCTGGAAAGACCAAGTGAAGTGAGGTCCATGTATAAACGGGGGGGGGGGGGGGGATTGGTGAAAGTGCAAAATTTGGTCCAAAAAAAAAGTGCAAATGGGGAGGAAGAAAAATAAGATAAAATATTAGGGACCGAGTAAATAAAATGTACTCAAGCAAATGGGGCCCGTGTGTGTGTGTGTGTGTGTGTGTGTGTGTGTGTGTGTGTGTGTGTGTGTGTGTGTGTGTGTGTGTGTTGTTTGATAACTAACAGTGGTAATAGTGGAGATACAGGTAAGTGGGTGCAGGGGCAGGGGTGATTTGGCTCTACTCTACTGCCTCCATAGTGAAAAAGGTGGTGCAGTATGTCTGAAGGATAAATGCAGGGCTGGTGGAACTTGGGGCCTCCTCAACGGCAAAGCCCATAGGCAGCAACCCTGAACCAACTGGTACAAGACTACAGCCTTGTGTTTTCTGCAAATGAAGCAGCCAGTTATCAACAGCGTGTGTTATAGCCTAGCTGGCGTGTACGGCACAGCGAGGCATCCAAACTGTCACCGGCGTTTTCAGGGTAAACACATTGCGTCACGCGAAAAAGTCCAGCTATCCCATTCACTTATCATCAAAAGGCTTGTACAGCCATTACCATTTTCCACAGATTCCCATTTTCTCCCTGAGAGTGTGCGCTTTCCCCTTATTTCTTTCCACTACAGACGGAGATCCACATGTTTTGAATCACATTTTCCTTTGATTTTCCAGAACACGAGTGCGATACGGCTGAGCGAAGTGGATCACTGCCTTCCAAGCTTTTGAAGGGACTGACTTGTACCCCTGCACGGCTCTGTGTGCATGCGCCGGCATTCATGTATGTGTGCATAGGGTCGTCCGTGGACCTATTTGAGTGTGCGGGTGTGCGTGAGAGTGATTCTGTGTGTGTTGGAACGTGTGTGCACGTGTGTGTTGCCGTGTCTCAGTGTGTCTATGTGTGCGTCTTTGGGTGCGTGCATCTTTGTTGTGTCTGCATCTGTGCATATATTTGCATGCATTTGTGTGTGTGTATGCGTGTGTGTGGGTCGTGGCTGTCTGCCGCTGCAAGTGTGTGTTCACGTGTGCACACATACACAGTGTATGCATGTATTTGTGCATTGTGTGTGTGTGTGTGTGTGTGTTCTCTGATGTCCAAATACTAGCTTACCTTAATCTGGGTAGTAAATCAAAGGGCCTCCCAGGATGAAGGACCGGCAGGCGGGCTGTTTGTGTCGTGACACAGTCAGATTAAAAAAAGAAATGTCATTTGTTTGTTTTTATGTAATTCCCCCATGTGCAAACCTTTGATGATGAGACAACCAGGCAATTTGGACGCTCCATTTGGATGGGAAGGCTTCAAGGTGGCAAACAGGGGTCAGCTTGTCTCTCTCTCTCTCTCTCTCTCTCTCTCTCTCTCTCTCTCTCTCTCTCTCTCTCTCTCTCTCTCTCTCTCTCTCTCTCTCTCTCTCTCTCTCTCTCTCTCTCTCTCTCTCTCTCTCTCTCTCTCTCTCTCTCTCTCTCTCTCACACACACACACACACACACACAAAGACACACATGTGCTACATAATGATCTGTCTCCATCTTACTAGTACCCTGAAACTCCTTCTCAAACACGCACACACATGCATGCATGCACACGCACATAAAGACACACGTGCACTACATAGGGATTTTACTAGCACCCTGAAACTCCTTCTCAAACACACACACACACACACACACACATGCATGCATGCACACACATGTGTGCTACATAATGATCTGTCTCCATCTTACTAGTACCCTGAAACTCTTTCTCAAACACGCACACAAATGCACGCATGCACACACGCACACACATACGCACACACATGCACAAAGGCACACACATAAAGATACACATGCACTACATAGTGATCTTACTAGTACCCTGAAACTCCTTCTCAAAGACACACACACACACATTCAAACACACTCACACACACACACACACACACACACACATGCACATGCACAAACGCACACACATAGACACATGCACTACATAGTGATCTTACTAGTACCCTGAAACTCCTTCTCAAAGACACACACACACACATTCAAACACACTCACACACACACACACACACACACACACACACACACACACACACACACACACACACACACACACACATGCACATGCACAAACGCACACACATAGACACATGCACTACATTGTGATCTTACTAGTACCCTGAAACTCCTTCTCAAAGACACACACACACACATTCAAACACTCACACACACACACACACGCGCGCGCGCGCACGCACACACACATACACACATACACACACATTCAAACACTCACACACACACATACACACACACACATGCACTACACAATGATCTGTCTCCATATTACTAGTACCCTAAAACTCCTTCTCAAACACACACACACGTACGCGCGCGCGCGCGCAAACACACACACACACACACACACGCTGGCACTCTGTGTGGTTCAGGTTTAAACCCCCCCCCCCCCACACACACACACACACACACACACACACACACAGACACAGACACACACAGCCTGGTGTCTCCCTGCTCCCCGGACCAAGACAGGGATTATCACATCAAAGCGTCCAGAGGAATACATTACTCTGAACTCTCCTGTCTCTCGAGACTGCGGCCCATTGAAATGCAGACCTTCAGCCACGTGTTCCTCCGAGTTGCTCCGCGCTGCGCGCTGACGCACCACACAGCGAGACTGACGTGGCCCTGATGACATCTGGAGGAGTAATGAATTATTAAGCAAATGAGCGCAAAAGCCACAGAGACACGGCGCTATGAGACAAACCCGGGATTAGAGACGGATAGCACGGTATCGAGATGGAGGGGACGAGAGGATGTGGCTAAAAGGGCTACTTGACCGCAACACAGCCCCACAGCTGGGTCAAGGTCAAGTCTTTTTCAAATGGCATTGTCATTGCTCTGCAAACAATATACTACGCAAACGCAGATGTGAAAAAAGTCCACCAACAGAAACTCCCCCAGACCAGGCAGGGAGAGCGTGTGCTCTAAGTGCATGCATGTGTGTGTGTGTGTGTGTGTGTGTGTGTGTGTGTGTGTGTGTGTGTGTGTGTGTGTGTGTGTGTGTGTGTGTGTGTGTGTGTGTGTGTGTGTGTGTGTGTGTGTGTGTGTGTGTGTGTGTGTGTGTGAGATGTGGAAAGAGCAGCGTCGGCATGGAGCAGAGGGTTGGGGGACATCAAGGTAGCCTTCATGAAACATAAATGAAGCAGACAGCGTGCAGAAAAGTAGACAAAGGGAGAAGAGCGGCCAGTGAAGTAGGCGTTAACGGGAAACAATCACGATTTTAAACATCGTCTGTCGGTCTGTCTGTCTATCGGTCTGTCTGTCTCTCTTTATATAATGTAACGACCACGGATGACTACACTCGCTAGCCCTTGGCCAACGGGTCAGACCCTTTAGTCGACTGGTTAGCGCAGTCGCGGGTTCCTGGCTGCCTCCTGACTTCGCTACACTGGTGGCAGAAGTGGGATGGCGAGGCCGCGAGGTCATCGGAAGCGTGTGCGCCCGGAGGCGTGAGGGAGCTGATACGCTGAAGCGCGGGGACGCGCTTCCCAAAGGAGGGGGGTAGTGTAACGACCACGGATGACTAGACTCGCTAGCCCTTGGCTAACGGGCTCTTTAGTCAACTGGTTAGCGCAGTCCCGGGTTTGCGTCCCGGCTGCGGCGGTTCCCGGCTGCCCCCTGACTTTTCTACAATATGTATAAGCTGAAGGGACAAAACTCCCATTAGCAGCCACAATACTGAGCCGTCTCCTGTCTCTCTCTGAAACGCCATCGGAACCGGGACGTACAGACGACTGCTCAGTCTTATGGCTGCTGATGGCGTGATCCCCCGGCAACATACACGTCGGGATAGCGTTCACAATCCTGATTGTTTCCCTTTAAGACCGACAGTAAGACGTACTAAAGAAAAGGGTCTGCATTCATAGAGCAACGTGCATCCTTACTGATGGGCTCCTTGTGTAAGTGCCAAGTCCTTCAGTGCTGAGGGAAGCGAGACAGCCATGCTGCGGCTTGGACCCTTCCTCCAAAATGCTCCGAGAGCTCCAGCGGGAGAAGTTGCTGCCAGCAGCGGTGTGAGATTCCAGTTGGTTCACACCCTCCCACATGGCGTGCTCCGACCACGGCAGAGCCCACCAGCCGGGAGTTGGGCAACCATCACTATAGGCTAGATCAGACGCCTTTAACTTCACAAGTCAATGCTCTCCTAGAGGAATACAGGATGAGGTTGTAGCGGTGCCAGGAAGAAACATTTTTCTTTTCCTTCTGCCAGCCACAGTTGTTGCTTCATCCTCAAATCCAGAAACCACTTTTCCCATTTTACCTGCCAACTGGACAGATAGAGACATAATGATGATAAAATGCTGATTAATTTACCTGGCCGAAGTGCAATGTAGAGAAGGTCAACACCAACCCATAACGGCCTTCATTTTCATCCTTCATTTGAGTGTTGTCCGGATGAAGGCTGGCCTCATTATAGAAATGTTAGCCAGAGTTTAGAAATGTTTGCATCCAAGCAGAGAAATACACACTTTCAGCATATCTCTAGGTTGACCTGGGCCGCAGCTGGAATCAGAGAAACGAGTCGTTTAGTGAAATTATTTAGTAATACATCTTTTCAATTTGAGTACTGGCCTCTCCCTCCTATGCATCATGCATTTAAAAATACACCAGATTCGCATATCAGGTTTCTTTCTGCTGCTGGCGAGCAGGTTTGGATTGTAATTGTTATGGTGATTTACGCGGGACTGGGAGAGTCTAATAGCTGTATAAAGACATTCCCACAGGGCCTCATAAGGTAGCAGAGAAACAAGCACAAGAGGATACACAAACCCTCTTATGGCTGCAAAGCAAATTAACCTTGGCCTTTTAAAGGTCAATGTGCTGGGGTCTTAATTAGCGGGCTAGCTGGAAGCTAGCACACGTGTCTTCCTCCCACTATTTATCTTCCTCTTTATTATTCTCGTCTGCTATCTACTTTCACACACTTCCCTGCGAGAAACTTCATTCAAACTTAAAAAAAAAGTTCAGCTTATGTGTGTTTCTATACAACTTTTTGAGATCTTTTATACTTTTTGAATTATTCAACTTTATTTACACTTTTTTGCCATTGGAACAGATGGGGCAGATTCTTCAAAATCAGCATTTTTTCCCCCCAACTTTTTCTACTATTTCACACTTTCAGCTAGAAACTCTTTTCAACCTTTAAAATGTTCAGCTTCCAGCATATTTTGTGTGTGTGTGTGTGTTTTTCAACCTTTTCATACCCTCTACACTTTTTTTAAACTTTAAATGTTTTAATGTTTTTTTTTACAATGGAAGTCTATGGAGGAAATGTTCAAACCATGCCTTTTAAACTCTAACGACTCCTTCATACTTTAAGTTACAAACTTCATTCAAACGTCCAACGAGTCAGCACACGTCGCACTTTATCACTTCTAAGCAGCTTTTAGACATCATTTATAGTTTTTGAAACAAAATCGCAATATAAATTTTATGCTACTTTCTGAAATTACAATGGGTGTGTATTGCGCCTGGCTAGTGTGGGTGACGTCATCAACTACGCCGGGTATCTGGAAAAACCCGGTGCTGAAGTTGTACCACAGGATTTCTTTCATTCTCAGACAACCAGCTAACCAAAAACATGTCGAGATGTTTGTTTTTATCTCCACTTGAAGATTATTCGGATTAACGACGCAAAGACTCGCTACTCAACATAACGCCATATTGCCTCTCCCTTTCCCGCCATCTTGTTTTCACCGTCCGCCGACGCTCCTTTCATCTACCTTCCTCCGAGCTCCTTCAGGCCTTCCTCGTTTTGAGAAAGGCTCTCGGGAATCAGAGCTGGTCAACGGGGGGAGGGGGGTGTCTCTGTGGTGCTGCTATGGCAACAGGTTTCTTTCAGACACAAGTTAATACACTGAAGGTTTGGCAACATGCCCCCCCCCCCCTCACACACAGAAAGCGAGGGAGGTGGTGGGGATATTGCCCTCATTTAGAAACCATCAGCATATGTCAGTCAAGGTCCCGACAGGAGTTTCTACTTAAAGTGCGCACACTTTAAAGGCGTTTGCTGCTCAAACGCACTGGCAATAGAACAAAGGGCCGGGAAGGTGGCATGTAATTGAAGTTATCTTTTGATGGAAAGACGAAACAATACAGTGGTCTCCAGCACGCTGATGCATACCTTATGTGCAAATAAACAAGTCAGCTAAGCTGGCTTTTGAGTGACTTGCTGGAATTAACCTCAGCTGCAACACATTTGCTGCCGCTTGATCCCATTTTGAGCTTTAAATTTCATTGTCACAATTACACGATAAAACCAGCACTTAAACCGTGAAGGTTTCGTGTTATTTCATTACTTATAAACGGGCAGAACCGACTGCGGCCTTCAGACTCCCACAACGTGACAGAACCCAAGTAGCAGGTGCAAGCTGCAGCGAAAAGCGTTGAAGTGATATAAAGAAGAAGTGGGTCGGGCTGAACTGGAGGCTAATCACGCTCAGATCCAGCTCAGTGAAACCTGGGGGGGGGGGGGGCGGCGTAGCGTAGCGGTCCATTCCGTTGCCTATCAACACGGGGATCGGTGGTTCGAATCCCCGCGTTGTCTCCAGCTTGGCCGGGCGTCCCTGCAGTCACAATGGGCCGTGTTGGGTGGGAAGCCGGATGTGTGGGTGCGTGTGTCCTGGTCGCTGCACCAGCGCCCCCCCTGGTCGGTGGGGGCGCCCGATGAAACCCAAAACGAGCGACAAACAACCAATACAGACGACTCACAGGGGTCACGTTGATTGACAGCTGTGCAGTGAGTGACAAAATGGCCGCCGTCTCTGAAGAAAGGACGCAGGAGTTGGATGTTTTAGTGCACAACTTCCACATGGAATGTTTATTTCAGTTGGTGGAAAACATCCATTCACATGACTTCAGACACCGCAAAAACACAGGAACCTTTAATGCAGTCCATACAAAAAAGAAAAAAACAAACAAAGAGAAAAATACTGCAAATAAATTAAAGCAGGAGGGACTTTTAGGAAACGTCATTTAGGATAACTGATCATGATGGAAATGTACAAAAAATATACATAAAGGAGGTTTCCTCTGTTTTTGGCTGTTTACATGTGCACATGTGGTGATGCAGGGGGGCTGATAGGACCATCACTGTCCATTACCAACATACCTGGCGTTGGTACGAGTGGAAACTGAGAAACGGTTAAGACAATAAATAGCATAGCAGGTTATTCAACATTTTGCAGAGTTTCACTCCAAAATGAGGCAGCCACTGTTTAAAACAACTATTTCCCTTATTAAATGCTTTCTGGCATGAAGGCACAGCATGTTAACGGTAACTATTAAACTTGATAAGCCACCTTAAGATGTTTGTTTCTCAAGGCAGAATCGTTTATTTTTTTAAAAAGATATCGACTGAAAAGTTCCCGGCAGCCAATTTTTTTTTCTTCCTCCAAAATGAATGAAAAGCATTTTAGAATGAGTTTTCATTTCACAAACAGATTACACAACATCCCAATCCTGAGGATGTGTTTTAAGACTGGATTCAGTGTCTCAAAATCCACACCTTAGTTTCCAGATGCGGTCCAGGTGGAAGCGCCACATCCGACTGCAAAATTTGCTTAAACTACCAATGCACCATTTATTCCATCTTCAAGAAGCGTGTTTAGAAATATTTAGATTTTGGTTTGTGTTTCCGCTGAAAGACATCAGAAATAGCTTGATAACTAGTGCGTTCACAGTCACAGCACACAGGACCTTGCATGTAGGGGGATTTGTACAATCGCCACCACTGCATACAGAGCTAATACAGCGTAGATGTAAGAGAAATGCATGATGGGAGGACTTCTATGTCAGCTGACACTGTAGGACAGTAAATTTAGTGCATTTGGTTGTCAGGAAAGTGGCCCTCACACTAAATATTGATGGAGACGAATCAAATAAATGAGAGTCTGTACTACATATTTTCTGAAAAAATAACTTTTACATTTATGAGACCCACGTAAGGACATTTAACAGGCCTTTTTAGTCCAGTCCTTAATAGTAAAAGCTGCCAACAATTAATGCCCAATTGCATCAAATATATAATTAGCTTTTATTCCATAACTATGTGCTAAGTATGTGCAAACATTACGACTGCACTGTTAAAAAACATGAATTGTGCATTGTGCATTTTCAGAGTATGTGCATTTTCAAAAGAGATCTCAAACCTACTGCTAAGGGGTTTGCTTGCCATAAGAAACATATGGAAAAAAATAACTCGGCTGCTGAGGGGATATCATCCCGACTCTATACAGTATTTGAAGGGTTGTTTGAGACAGAGGAGATAAAACACAAAATACTGAGGTTCCTGGTAGCATAAATCTTCAACGTTAACCAAACCAAACCACAACAACATAAAGCATCGTCGATCTCCATCACTCTTAAGTCCACGAGGCAAAGTGCAGATCTTTTTTTTTTGGGGCGAACTATAACCCAAAAGATTCCTGACCCCTGACATTGAATCTCTGCCCACTGACATCGTCATGCTGAACAAAGAAGAGGCACAAACTGGACACAAAACTTTTGTCCAAAACACGAGTACAGACTAGCTCATGCCAACAAAATGCATCTTCATTTGACTTCAGTACAAGACAATCCATGGACGTTCAGCGTAACATAGCACATCTTTAAACCAGAGATTAGAAAAATAATAAGAGATGCACTGGTCCACTTTTTTTCAGTTCCGATCCGATTCCAATACCTGGATTTGGATATCTGTCAATACCGATACTGACCGATACCGATACCAGAACTCTTTTTCTCTTGAATATTATTATTATCATTGTTATTATTGTTGTTGTGTGTAAGGTTACATGAGGCTGTAGTAAACCACAGAGCACTTCCTAGTAAAAGAGCAAAAATATACAAAAATGCATTAAATTTAAATTTATTCCAAAGCAAATTATTTGAATTGTAGTTTAAGTAGGCTTCATATAGAAACAGGTGGAGTGCAAGTTGCTATGGCAACTCCTTTAATGGGTTAATTGACCTAAAGAGTCAAATTGTGCTTCCCCCCCTCTCCAAATTGCCCAAAATAATAATAATAATAATTTATTTTTTTTTACAAAAAGACCTATCCTGTAGTTATTTCATGTTAAAATGCCAGAAAGATTTATATATTTTGTTGGTGAGACAAAGTGACATTGACTAAGTGATGATCTGTAAAACCAACTGGAAATCTGTTGCTCCTGACTGACCGGGTGTGAAGGGGTCTGGTGATGTACAGCCTGTCCGGCCCTGCAGCACTGACCCTGTTCCCTGAAACCTTCACCCGTGAGTGCTGTCTGCTGTTTGAATTTTTTATTCTCCAAACATCAATTAAATCAAATTGTGACAATAACCTGGATAAAGTGTCGGAAGAGTGTAAATGTGGTTATTCACTTATGCTGTCCCAATCACTCTGCACCTCCTGCCTGGCTCGGCTGCAGCAGCTGCAGGGAGGTTATGCACGCAGCAGCACCACTAACTCCACCCACACTGGGTCCCTCTGATACAGTTACTACGTCATCTGCAACCATTTTATCTCTCTCTGAATTACTATGCCATTTACGAGACTGTAGGTTTATATTTGGTGGGGTTTCACTTGTCTCCCCATGGCTATCGGCCTCATCCCCCCCACTTCAGCTGCATGGTCGGTGGCAACCACATCCTACGCTTCACGCTCCCTATGCAGGCAAGCGAAGCGCTTGTGTCCCATGTCCCCACACTCAAAACAATTCAGACTACCTGGATTTACATATACCAGTTTGTCTTATGAGCTTAAACTTGTATTATTACATATTTATAATTCATAAAAACATCAGACTATGGAATCTGGATCGGTCGTGGATCGGCAACGTCAGTCTGATACCCGATGCATGAATTAAGTAAGTATCGGCTACCGATACATTACATTACAGTCATTTAACCGACGCTTTTATCCAAAGCGACTTACAAACCGATACTGAATCGGATCGGACCCAGTTCTAAAAATAATTTGATACTCAAAAAAGTAGCTGAATGAGGGGGCGTCCGTTGCCTACCAACACGGGGATCGCCAGTTCAAATCCCTGTTACATCCGGCTTGGTTGGGTGTCCCTACAGACACAATTGGCTGTGCCTGCAGGTGGGAAGCCGGATATGGGAATGTGTCCTGGTCGCTGCATTAGCACCTCCTCTGGTCAGTCGAGGTGCCTGTTCAGGGAGGAGGGGGAACTGGGGGGAATAGCATGATCCTCTCACACGCTACGTCCCCCCGGTGAAACTCCTCAGTGTCAGGTGAAAAGAAGCAGCTGACGACTCCACATGTATCGGAGGAGGTATGTGGTAGTCTGCAGCCCTCCCCGGATCAGCAGAGGGGGTGGAGGAGTGACCGGGATGGTTCAGAAGACTGGGGTAATTGGCCGGATAAAATTAGTGAGAAAAAAAAGGGGGGAGGGGGAAGCTAGCTGAATGAAAGCAGTGACAAAGGCCACCGAAGAGCTTTCATGAGGGATTTGTAATTTTTCTCTTAAGGTCACAAGCAGTTACTTTTTAGTCCATTCTTTCAGGATGCATTTTAATTTCATGCCGCAAATTTCCAATTGAGACTCAAGAGGAGTGGCAAAAACAAATCAAAACAAAAAACGTAAAAAAACACCGACTGAAAGTCAAAGCAAGACAGTTCAAATGCAAATATCACAGGAGACCACAAGAAAACAGACAAAACCATACATTCACGTCAACTGGAGAGAAGACCAACAGAATCAGACTCCATGCTGTCATAGTGGGGGCATGAAGGAAGCGATTCCTCTGTAGAAAAGAACTGCCGTTTGTCATATCTGTAACTTAAAACAAACAATATTGTTTTGAATGCCTCTCCAAACTGCAGTCAAACCACCGAAACTGGTTGACACAGGGTCATGTGCAAAGTTCCTGGTCGGATAAGCCGGGCCTGTACTTTTTTCATTGCATTGTTTCTTACTATCATGGTTAACAGTCAATGCCATTGGTTCTGAGTCTTGGCGGAGTTGAACCAGCAACTTCAGTCTAGTCTAGATTCAACAGAGAGGTCCTGATGATGGAGAGACAGACACAGGATCTGCAGGAGGTGACTGAAGCAGCAGTTGCAGCTCAGAGGTGACAAATTTGTCCAAACGTGTCTTACTCGATGAACACTTGTCAAACTTTTTCTTAAAAACTATTTTAAACTGAACTGTCGTCCAGTTTGCTTACAGAGTCACCGTTCAACATCACAGCGTGCTACTGAGGATCTCTGACACTTGTGCATTGGTTTGGTCATCTGAGTCTACATCTTGGGCGGAGGCCCCCGCTGGCTCTTCCCTTTCTTCTTCAGACTCCACCTCTGCCACCACCACAGACACCCCCAATGCTTTCGCTCTTTGCACCACCTCACCCTTCTCCACCTCCTCTTCCTCACTTCCCTCTCGCCAGCACCTGCTCTCATGGCCAGGTGAGCCCTCCTTGCAGGGCTCCACAAAGATCCTGCGGACGTGGGGCCTGGGGTCCCTGTGTCGGCCCCGGCGGCTTTCAAGCACGCAAGAGGCTTGGCTGATGTAGGTGGTGGTGCTCTGCGGGGAGGGCAGATCTACAGGCAAAGGCAGGTCTGGATCCCTGTGTCTGGTGTATGTGCCCTCAGACAAGGACCCGGTGTGGCTCTCGCCACTTTGGCCCTTCAGCCAGCGCTGCGGTCCCCCTAAATACTGGCCCCCATGGCTCCTGGAGAGCAGCTTTCGTTTGGTCGGGGGATTGGCCAGGGCCCTCAGAGGTGTGGAGGGCAGTCTGCTCTCCTGGTGGTTCCTGGAGAGGGAGAGGTCCTCCAGGGTCTTGGTGGTGTCCGTCAGAGCCGGGGAGAGAGGGAGCGAGAGAGGCACATCTTTGGAACATCTAGGGGGGAGGTGTTGGGAGGGAGAGAGAGGGAGATTTTTTGACAGCGACGGGGAGCGTGGAAGGCCTGTGGAGGTGGAAAGAGGGAGGTCTCTGGTTGAAGACGGAGAGTGAGGAAGGAGAGAGGGAGAGACAGGTCGGTCTTTAGAGAGACAGGGGGAGTGGGAGCTCTTCCCCGCTGGGGAGGGAGAGAGAGGGAGGTCTTTGGGTCGGCAGACGCTGTACCTGTAAAATAGTGAAAAAAAAACAAGTTAAAATATCCTTTTAAAAGATATTAGACACTTAGATACACTTTCCCAGCTTTAAACGTGCTGGCATGTTAAATCTTAAAATGCAGAGTCCCTGGTGAACCTCGCTTCTAACTCACTCACACACAAACTGACACACACCAAACTGCACCATCCGCAAAAATCCAGTGTGAGAGCATCTAAAATATGATGTTGTAAGATGTTTAAAATTTTGCTTTTTTTGGATTAACATTTAATCATCACTGATAAGAAAATTTACAAAATATAAACTTTCTGCAGCCCCACCACTATTCTCTCATAGCCTCCCCCTCATCCTGTATCACCTGCTATTGCCCATGAGGTTTTACGTGAGGTAGGATTTCACAGAAACACCATCGACAGAGATGCAAGTTAAGATGTGCTCTTTCACCTTTAACACCCTCATACAAATCAAGACTTTGGATAAAGGTTCTGAAGTGATTCTGATGTGTCAGCTTGCTTGTCTGGGTCGTTGAGTAGATAAAAACATGATTCAGACGAGCTAATGTTAGCTCTGCTGAACCGGTGCTAAAGTATTCAATTTACACTGTCAATGTTAAGCATCCAGTCAGGATATGATGTAACGTTAGCTACTCAGTTGATAATATGCAGTCAGAATGAGCCCTAACTCCAACTACAAACCTAACGCAATGAGCCCATACTCCCAAAGAAAAGGGAAAAAAAAACTATAGAAAGCAAAAATCATCCAAGTTTAGGGTGTCTGGGTGGTGTGGCGGTCTATTCCGGGTAGCATAGTGGTCTATTCTGTTGCCTACCAACACGGGGATCGCTGGTTCGAATCCCCGTGTTATCTCCGGCTTGGTTGGGCGTGCCTGCAGACGCAATTGGCCATGTTTGTGGGTGGGAAGCCGGATGTGGGTGTGTGTCCTTGTTGCTGCACTAGCGCCTCCTCTGGTCAGTCAGGGCGCCTGTTCTGATCCTCCCATGCGCTACCTCCCCCTGGTGAAACTCCTCACTGTCAGGTGAAAAGAAGCAGCTGGTGACTCCACATGTATGGGAGGAGGCATGTGGTAGTCTGCAGCCCTCCCTGGACCAGCAGAGGGGGTGGAGCAGCGACCGGGATGGCTCGGAAGAGTGGGGTAATTGGCCAAGTACAACTGGGAGAAAAGGGGGTGGGGGGAATCATCCAAGTTTGACTGATTATACCCAGGCTCAGCGAGTATTTCACGTTTGTCTCTGCTCTATTCTGAACGTCGTGAACGCCACAGAAGATCCAAATGCTCGGTTTTGAAAGTATAAAAACTGGGGATCTAGACACAAAGAAGGCAATCTTCTCAAACTGCTGGATTCTCCATCTCTTGCATTTGTTACTTACTGGTCTATTACTTGTCGTTTGTGTCATGGTAGTTACTCTTTTGACCTTTATTTGTCTTTGCAGTCAGGCCTGTGGCTGTAAAACGGAGTCACAGCTGAACCAAAACTAAACCGGCTTCGCTCCACAGACACTTCTGTACATCCTCCATGAAACCGTCTTCTACCTTTCCAGCTTCCACCCTTACCGAAGCTCATGGATCTGCAGCACGTCTGGGGCGCTGCCGCCTAACGAGTGCACAGCCTGCTGGGAAAGGTCCTGCGGCGGAGAATAGAGCAGGTCCATCTCTCGGGGGCTCAGGGCGTCACTGGAGTCGTAGTCGCTGTCTGTGGGCAGGAACACCTCGGAGGAGCCATCTTCATCTGAACCCAGCTGGCAGTCTGGGCGCACACACACACACACACACACACACACACATTTACATATCCACATCCACATAATAAGAGCCTAGGTATACAATTAAACTTTGTTCAACTTTTTCATATTTATTTCACACTTATTCATACTGAAACTCGTGTTTTAGTGTGCATATTTATTTCAGTATGTCAATTTCTTGTAAAAAGTTCACAGAAAAAACATCATCCAGTGGTGTTTATCGTTTAATATCAGCAAAAAAATGGATGATCTGGTCTGTAAATGTGCGTCGATCGATTATGTCAGCCAAGGACACAAGTTACTGTTGTTCCTCGAGGAGGAAAAAAAGAGAGAGCGCCATACTTCATTTTGTTTACATCCTCTCATTTGGTGAACCTCACTCACCACTGACGGCTTTCCTCCTGCGGAGTTCAGGTGAGGGCGACGGTGTGGGCAGATAATCCATGGTTGAAGAGGTCGAGTCGGTTTTTTGTGGCCCCGTGTCGGTCCCCTGTGCACTCGCATCCACCAGGCAGGTGATGGGCACGCCGCCGCGAGGGTGCCGGTAGCGGGCGTACTGGAGGGCGTCTGTGATCCAGCGAAGATCTCGCCACATCTCGTCCATTTGCTGAAGAGGAGAAGGGGGCCAGGGGCCACAGTCAACCAAAGGTCCCATTTTATGTTTCTAAGCACGATGGGTAACCCTTTAAATTACAGGCCATTCACTACACAGGAAGAACTCAGTAACGTACAGTGCAAGAGATGTAATTGAACTACGATGACTGACTGGTTTGCTTCTTTGTCATTATAATGTCTTAATTGCAATCGGCATCAAATGCTGTATGGGATAAATTCACAAATCACACTGTAGCAAACGAGTGTTTTGAATCCGAAAGGAATAAATCATAATTAGCTGCTAAACTTGATCATGAGATGAATATCAAATGTCGTGCTATGGTTGTGTTATGTTGTGCGTCCGGTGTGGGAAAATGGCGGCACAAATTTACGTTTGCGGCGGCCTCACCCAGTACCGGTGTGGGAAGATGGCGGCGCGAACTTATGTTTGTGGCAGACTCACACAGTGTTTTTGTCCACGTCTGCATCTAAGTTTGTGTCTTCGTTTGATGGCTGGGAGAGCTGGTGCTGGATCAACAGGGAAAGCTTGGTCTGCTGCGTCCTGTGGGCTAAGGGACTGTGGCCCGGAGCCACGCCCGAGGAGGAAACACCAAGGGTGGTCTGACAGGACGCGGAAGCAGGGCAGGCTAAGCTAAATGCTAGCCCATGCAGACCGGTAGTTCCGATAACACAGAGGGCGGTCTGGTGGCGGCCTCGCCTGGCGTTGACTGTGTTTTAGTGTCGTCGTGTGGAGTGCGGGGAGGTGTGTCGAAGGTGTCTGGCTGGGAGAGCTGGCGTTGGATCGGCTGGGAGAGCTTGGTCTGTTGCGTCCTGTGGGCCCAGGGACCGTAGCCCAGAGCTGCACCCGAGGAGGGAACACCGAGGGCGGTCTGACAGGACGCGGAAGCGGGGCAGGCTAAGCTAACTGCTAGCCCATGCAGACCGGCAGTTCCGACAGCCATCCTGGCTGGCGTTCGTACTCTTGGACAGAGATTTTTTTCTAGCTTGATATATTTGTTCTTGTAACTTTTGGATAAGTGTTTTTGTGTTTGTGTTGCACCGCTGTGGTCTGGGGGGAAACGATATTTCATTTCATTTTCATGTACGCAAGCACATGAGATGAAATGACAAATAAAGTGTTCCTGATTCCTGATTAATGAGCGGGACATTCAATATTCACCTTACATTCAAGTTTAACAGCTAACTACTTCCCCGTGACACACACTGTGGTGTACAGTACGCTTAACATCGCAATACAGTGACAAAGAAGCAAACTAGAGATGTAGAAAAGTCCCGACTTTAATCATATATTACTCAGTATTTACCAGCAAAGAGAACCAGGCCAATAGGATATTGATGTCCTCACTCTTATAAAAATGCCTGGCCGCTGTTGGCTGTCAAATCAAACTGAACTCCGTCCCCTCACCACATCCCACCCAACCATACAGCTTCATTCAGATACACGTCAAGTTGCAGAGGTTTGCGGTGCTCTGAATGCCGTTTCATGGGACCCTTAAATATTTCCTTTATTTGGACACTTGAAAAAGATCTCTTAGGATCCAACACATAATTATAAGGGTCAACCTTACAAAGGCATACAGGCCGAAAGCTATAAAGCAGATTTCTCAGCTCCGCTCTGTGAAAACTACATAGATGTCTAGCAGGAGTTTCTCTAACCACGTGCTTACTGTTTCCTCCTTACTCATTGTTTCCTCCTTGGGTGCAGCTCTGGGCAGGGCTGTAGTCCCTGGGCCCACCGAAAGCTGCGGACACAAGCTCCCCCAGCCAATCCAATGACAGCTCTCCCAGCCAGACACCTTCGACACAGCTCCCTGCACTCCACACGACGACACTAAAACACAGTCAATGCTAGGCGAGGTCGCCACCAGACCGCCCTCAGTGTTATCAGAACTGCCGGTCTGCATGGGCTAGCAGTTAGCTTAGCCTGCCCCGCTTCCTCATCCTGCCAGGCCTCCCTCGATGTTTCCTCCTCAGGTGCAGCTCCAGGCAGGGCCGTGGTCCCTGGGCCCACAGGATGCAGCAGACCAAGCTCTCCCAGCCATCAAACGAAGACACAAACTTAGACGCAGACGTGGACAAAGACACTGCATGGACAGTACTGGGTGAGGCCGCTGCAAAAGTGAATTCACGCATCCATCTTAGTGAGTCAGATGTGGTGAAGTGATCTAGATCATCTTAGTGAGCCAGATGTGGCTTACTAAGGTACGGTCTAAACCAATTACAAAACAGGCTTGGGAAAAGTCATCAGAAACACAATAACCAACCACCGAGACGTGGTCTACAGCAGAGTGTTGGCCGTCAGAGCCACCAGAGTCTGTCTGCATGTCTTATGATTCGTTATGGCAGGATTTGTCTTTTCATTTTAAAAGATGCAAACTATGCACATGGTAAAATATGGATCCTGGTGCCAGCCTTGCCACCAAAAGACTACTACGGTAAGCAGAGTGGTAGTGTGTGTGTGTGTGTGTGTGTGCGTGTGTGTGTGCGTGTATTTGTGTGTTCATCCAGTATTGATGGTGTTTTCTGGGAAAGATCTGGATTTATTTATTGGTGTTTTAAAGCTGCCAGCGCCTAAAAAGTACCAAGGCATGTGATTTGCATTTCTCCAAAGCTATATTTTCCAGTTTCCTGACATATTTACTATCACGTGCTTGCACTGAATCAAAACTCGATACACCGATACATGGTTTGCTTTGCATACTACAAAAAAAATAACAAAAAAACAAATAAACGCTCCACATGATTTAAGTTGGAGACATCCATCTTGCAGAGAACCGCGCCACATACAGAACCCTATTTGCATGCAACAGCAGAGGTACGATGTGCGTCTGCAAAATGTCTTATTTTGCTTGGAAACACTTCTTGGTGGTTTCTGTTCCAATTCTTCATATGAATGTTCAATGAATGTTCTGAAGTGGGGGAAATAAAAAAATAAAAAATAAAAAATCAGAACACGCAAAAATTGGTGGATTGTCTAAAATCCCCGAAATGGAAAAATCAGGGTCACAGTTTTGGAAACGCTACAAAACTAATATAGAGCAATATTACATACATGCATAAATATGAGCCATTCCTGGATTATGCCGTTATTACATAAGGAAGAAGAGGAAACCGGGGAACTTCCACTCAATACCGGTCCTGGTTTAGCTTTACTGAGACCTAGAGCAGGATTTCACAGTGTGTGTGTGTGTGTGTGTGTGTGTGGGTGTGTGTGTGGGGGTTAAATATAATGCAGTTTAAACACTTATGAGAAAGGTTACGGAGTTTAAATACCCATGAGAAAGGTGAACTGATGCAATATAAAAAGCACCTTAACGCACCGCTTTATTCCAAGAACGCTTTGCTGCTGCTAACAGGTTTAGAAGAGGAGGAGACACACTGATGAATAATGCATGAAGCTTCTTCTGCCACAGCAGACGGAGCTGGAGAGACACCTTCCTGAGGACCAGTTCAGCCCCCGGGGCACACGGAGGACTAGATTTACTCTATTCCCCCCTTCATTCGCCCACACAGCTATCTGTGACACAAGAGGACCAGTGATGCTGCGCGCGCGCGCGCACACACACACACACACACACACACACACACACACACACACACACACACACACACACACACACACACACACACACACACACTCTAAGCTAAGCTAGCTAACAATGAGTGTGTGATCAGATGTGAGGCAAGCAACACCATGCACACAAAATGCTTCATGCTTTTGTGCTGGCACACAAACTTTACAGACAAATTTGATTACACACTGCCTCTCAGTCTTTCAAACCCTCCAAGCCACAAGAGGCCGGGGGTTCATTTCTGTGTCTCAGATCCTCTGATCTGGATGGGCATGGTACACGTCTCGAGTGTTTGAGTCGTACGCGTGTAACCTACCGATGGCACGTTGTAAATGGACAGAGTGAATGTGTACCGGTTGTGTGGGACTGATGTTGTGTATGTGTCCATGATGTTGTGTGTGTGTCCGTGATGTTGTGTGTGTGTCCGTGATGTTGTGTATGTGTCCGTGAGGGCATGCCTTTGAAGAGAATGAGGCATGACGAAATGTTAAGTGGCAATTAGGTGACTTTCTGGCGGATTGCAGGGGAGCACTTAGTGCAGCAGATAGACACTATGCCTGTATGCATGCACACACACACACACACACACACACACACACACACACACACACACACACACACACACACACACACACAAGCATTCAGGCAGACACAGCAGGGAGATTGACACCAGGGAATGACTCGGCTGGAAAGAATGCCGGGGCACCGGTGGCAGAGAGAGAGAAAGAGAGAGAGCAAGAGAGAGAGCAAGAGAGAGAGCAAGAGAGAGAGCAAGCGAGTGAGTGAGAGAGAGCGAGAGAGTGAGAGAGGGCAAGAGGGCAAGAGAGAGTGAGAGCGAGAGAGAGTGAGAGTGGGCAAGAGAGAGTGAGAGTGAGAGTGAGAGAGTGAGAGAGGGCAAGAGAGAGTGAGAGTGAGAGAGGGCAAGAGAGAGAGCAAGCGAGTGAGTGAGAGCGAGAGAGAGTGAGAGAGGGCAAGAGAGAGTGAGAGTGAGAGAGAGATAGAGATAGCGCGAGAGAGAGATAGAGAGCAAGAATGAGAGAGATAGAGAGCGAGAGAGCGAGAGAGAGCTAGAGACAGACAGACGGGGGGGGGGGGGTCTGACAGGGGGAATAACACTGAGGAGATTCCTCTGTGGAGATTCCTCTGTGTTATTCACTCTGCCCGATCCGTCCGATCCCGAATTATTTTAAAGATTTTTTTTTACTCGTTTGACGGTAAAGTTATGATTGGTAGACGCCAGCGCCGTACGCTTTGCCAAGCCGTTAACGCAGACCTGATCCAGGACTGATCTGGTGTGGAAAAACCCGCTGAGCTCACAGCACTGTCAGAAACGTGCTACTGCACGACGTTTCTATCAGCCTTAATGACCAAAAATCAAGCGCTTGTCAGAGCACCTCCCGGGAGGACCCGGTGACTCCCTGTTCCAACAGGGGCGTCTCAGTCTGCTCAACAACTCCAGGATCTACACAATCCTATACAGACCCACATACCCCAACTATACAGACACAGTCCTATACAGACCCACATACCCCAACTATACAGACCCACATATCCCAACTATGCAGACAACCTTATGTGAAAAGCACTCATGATGATGGAGCCACATGGGGAACTTCACTCGCTGTCCAGCAGAACCGCATCTGTAGGCAACCAGATGCTACTTCTGCAGCATCAGAGTCCAGGACACCAGAGCCCAGGACACCAGAGCCCAGGACACTAGAGTCCAGGACACCAGAGTCTAGGACACAGACTGTCTACAGTTGGTGTAGTACCTTACTAGGAGAGCACAACAGACACACTCACCCCAGCGTCGCTTTCGCAAGAAGTGCGTGTGTGTGTGTGTGTGTGTGTGTGTGTGTGTGTGTGTGTGTGTGTGTGTGCGTGTGTGTGTATTTATCACAAGATTGGCCACTGTGTTCCACGAACACCGCATCAGTTCCCGACAGTGCTTGAGTGGCGGGATGCCAGGTCGAAGCCAACGCCGTCATAAAGACGCAGGCCAGGGTAAACTAGCGCACGCTCTCTCTCCCCCTCTCTCTCTCCCCCTCTCTCTCTCCACACTAACCCTTCCCTTTCTTTATCGCTCTCTTTACACTGCACTCAACCCCCATTGCACTCAGCCCCACTCTCCCTCTCTGTCTCTCTCACACTCTCTCTTGCCCCCTCTCTCACTCTCTCTCTGTCTCTTGGCCTCTCTCTCTCCGTCTCTCTCTCTCTCCCCATCCCCATTTTTTTCTCTTTCAGCTGGCCTATACTGATGCTCATTAAAACCCCTCCCCGCCCTCCCTCTCTGTGCAGGTACAGATGCTGTGGTGGACAGAAGAGGCCGTAAGTGGAGTTGACAGGGACAGGCTGCAGAGGCCTTGTCCAAGAAGAAGAAAAAAAAAAAAAGACTTACATTTTATTTTTACAGGAAATTGCCCACTTAAGAGGGACGTCTTCAGCTTTGATTAACCTGCCCCCTATAGGGGAACGGCGCCAGAGAGGGGACGATATTAAAGAGGAGATGAAAATGAAAGCATGGGGGGGGGGCCTTTGGGTAGGGGTGACATGTGATGCTTAGTTTATGTGCAGGAACCTGAAATGAGTTGATGTGTGTGTGTTTGCATGCATGCATGTGTGTGTGTTTGCATGCATGCATGTGTGTGTTTGCATGCATGCATGCATGCATGCGTGTGTGTGTGTGTGTGTGTGTGTGTGTGTGTGTGTGTGTGTGTGTGTGTGTGTGTGTGTGTGTGTGAACTACGAGGGTGCACGTGTGTGTATGCAGAATGTTTGCATGCATGTTTGTCTGTCCTGCCACCTGCAGAGGATCAAGTGACGCAGTGGTCCAGTTGTCGCTGCTCAGCATCACGCCAGCACACTCTGCAGTATGACCGACTGTGACACGGACGAGCAACATCAATACGTTTTCAAAGAAAATTCTGATATATCTCCAAACTTAGAAACTCTGGATGGATGAACAGAAGGACAAATTTCTTCTTTCTTTTTTTTTTTTTTTACAGGTAATGCTGTAAAAAAATAGGATGGAAAACAAGCGTGGTGCAGGACCTGCACAGTCTTGCAGTAAATGTGTGATTTGTATGATCTGATTCAGTTTCACACTGAATGCTAACTATAGATAAAAGGGGAATCAGTTTAATATTAGATCATCTCGTTTTGTCCCCCATAAGGAAGTATCGACTGACTTGTATTTATTTACATCAAAACATAAAGATGTAAACCAGCTATCACAAAAACCTTGCAAAGAAATGATCCACAAATCTGGTGTCGTGAAACAAAATGAAGTGTATTGCTGTTTCTTGCAGGTTTTACAGATGAGTGTGCACCACACTGAACCCAGTCTGCACGGCACCTCTTCCATCTCTCATAACCACTTCACCAAAACACAGGACTGGAGGTCGGCGGGGCTGCAGGTCGTTTTCCAACACGGCACAACGCTCAGCTAACAGCGGAACTTGAAGAACACGCAAACAAAATGAACACCGAACAAGGAGGACTTGTGCCCGCTACAGCGTCTCCGGTCCTGCAGCGTCTCCGGTCCTGCAGCGTCTCCGGTCCTGCAGCGTCTCCGGTCCTACAGCGTCTCCGGTCCTTCAGCGTCTCCGGTCCTGCAGCGTCTCCGGTCCTGCAGCGTCTTTGGTCCTACAGCGTCTCCGGTCCTACAGCGTCTCCGGTCCTGCAGCGTCTCCGGTCCTGCAGCGTCTCCGGTCCTGCAGCGTCTCCGGTCCTGCAGCGTCTCCGGTCCTGCAGCGTCTCCGGTCCTACAGCGTCTCCGGTCCTGCAGCGTCTCCGGTCCTGCAGCGTCTCCGGTCCTACAGCAGCGTCTTTGGTCCTACAGCGTCTCCGGTCCTACAGCGTCTCCGGTCCTACAGCAGCCTGCATCCAGCAACAACGGTCTGGGCTCTGATTAAAATGACACGGCCCTGATCAGGCAGTCACGCAGAACGCCAGACGCAGCAGCGTATGATGTGCAGCCGCCTCTCCAACACCCCGACACACCGCCTTCTGCTGCCCTCTGAGCGGGCCGGACCCACACCAGCGGGCTGGACCCACACCAACACGTGGCAAGTCTAAACAAACTGTACAATGAGACCGCATCGCGTTATTCTGACTAGCCCTCTCTGCCTCGATAGCACACACACACACAGGTCTACATGCACACACATTGCGTACAAAGCTCTACACAGACACACACACACATACATCCATACAAAGGTCTACATGCATGCACACACACACAAACACACACACACACACACACACACACACACACACACACACAGACGGGACCTCCCAGATTAGAGACGCTGTGGTGTGCATGTCAGTACTATGCGTGTGTGTGTGTGTGTGTGTCTGTGCTAGCCAAGCCAATGGCAAAGTCTCAGACATGACAGACGTGGCCCTTTTTCACACTCTGCCCCTCACATTAACATTTTGCTCTCTTTAATAAGAGACACATTGCAAAGCACAGCTCAGCAGATAGACAGCGACACAAAGACAGACTGAAAGAGACACACAGACAGACAGAGACACACTCTCTCTCTCACACACACACACACACACACACACACTCTCATGATTGGTATTATTTTTTCCCCTGCCATTCGCTATGAGCAATTTGTGGGTTTTTTTGGGGGGGGGGGCACGTTTTTCCAGGCTCTAAAATCACAGACAGAGAGCTAGACAGATGGACACACACACACACGGCCCCACATGTGTACACAGACACACACACACATGCAGACACACAGCCGCTCTGCGAGCGAGCGCTGTGATGGGCGAGTGGCCTTGTGGTTTTGTGGTCGCTCTCTATTAACAGGGTGGCTAGCCTAGCGCAGGCTAGCTCTTCCCAGGGAAACAGCAGATGGGTTGGCTTCCATGCTCCCAGCCCGACATGAGAGCAGCAGCTGCTGCCGCTCGCCGACTCCTCCAGCACTAGAAAAACAAGCCATTTAACAGCTAATACTCCCAGCAGTTACACTTTATTGCATCAATAAACATCTCAAATTGGATTACCAATCCAGTTGTTTTCACACCGAGCGGCTCGATTGGTGTGTCAGGCCTTTTTGGTCAAGGTAATGAAAAATGAATATGAAATGAATATAAAGTACAGGTTTTAGGAAAGTACTGCTTTTGGGCCCGACACATGACCCAGCTGTATTTGACTTGATTTAACGTCTAGCGTTTAACACTAGGGTCACACTACAAGGAAGTGACTACACAAAGCACTGGTACACGACTTTATTCCAGATTTAAACCGCTGGGGCGTCCGGGTGGCGTGGCGGTCTATTCCGTTGCCTACCAACACGGGAATCGCTGGTTTGAATCCCAGTGCTACCTCCGGCTTGGTTGGGCATCCCTACAGACACAATTGGCCGTGTCTGCGGGTGGGAAGCCGGATGTGGGTATGTGTCCTGGTCACTGCACTAGCACCTCCTCTGGTCGGTCGGGGTGCATTTTCAGGAGGGAGGGGGAACTGGGGTGAAAGGCGTGCTCCTCCCACGCGTTACGCCCCCCTGGCGAAACTTCTCACTGTCAGGTGAAAAGAAGCGGCTGGTGACGCCACATGTATCAGAGGAGATGTGGTAGTCTGCAGCCCTCCCCGGATCGGCAGAGGGGGTGGAGCAGCGACCAGGACGGCTTGCAAGAGTGGGGTAATTGGCCAAGTACAACTAGGGAGAAAAGGGGGGGGGGTTTAAACCACTTAAATAGGGCGGCACGGTGGTGCAGTGGTTAGCGCGGTCGCCTCACAGCAAGAAGGTCCTGGGTTCGAGCCCCGGGGTAGTCCAACCTCGGTGGGTCATCCCGGGTCATCCTCTGTGTGGACATGTAGGTCAGGTGAATCGGCCGTACTAAATTGTCCCTAGGTATGAGTGTGTGTGTGTGTGTGTGTGTGTGTGTGGGCCCTTTGATGGCCTGGCGGCCTGTGCAGGATGTCTCCCCGCCTGCCGCCCAACGACTGCTGGGATAGACTCCAGCATCCCTGCGAGCCTGAGCGTGGAATAAGCGGTTCAGATTATGGATGGATGGAAACCGCTTCATAAACCTGCCATGAATACGCACAACAGCTGAAGCCACACGGCGAGGCGCCGGGTTCAGCACGACCAAACAGTCTGAACTGAATCAAAACTCAATTTCAACGCTGTTCTGTCCAATGCACTTGAGTCAGACGCGGAGGATGTGCGTCGGTGTGATTGCAAAACTCCCCCGTTCACACGTCTCTCGCTGCATCTTTGCTGCATTAGTGGAGCGGATCCCGTTTTTCTTGGCCCTTCACCCACGAGCGGGAAATTAGCACGCCATAACACAAAACTCCGCTGTCTCTACCAACTACTTACCAGACCTTTCCTCACAACATCTGACGGCCCGGCCGGATGTCTCTGCAGCAGATCCCCCGCGGGGGCGCAGCGGAGGCACCGCTGCGGCTAACGGCGGGGCTAACATGTCGGCATCTGAAGGTGGAGCGCTCGTACCTGTATGTAGTCCAGTATGAGCTGATGCCTCTGTTTGGCGACGGCCACTTCGCTGTCGGTGATGGCCTCCCGCAGTGCCTGCTGGGTAATGAGGGCGTCCAGGTCCAGGACGGAGGACAGACGGCAGTAGAGACTGATGAACTTCTCTTTGTAGGCACAGAAGTGGACTGAAAACACACACAAAAAAAGAACAAAAAACATGCAAACAAGGGTGTGTTTATGCTCAATAATAGAAATAGAAATCACAGTAGAAATCACAGAAGGTTGAATCAGTTCATCTGGACACAACATCTACCGACAGACACACTTCATCACTCATCTACGTGACCTCTTTAGGTATCTCCACCCTTATAAACAACACAGGGGCATAACGACCAAAACCAACGATGGGTTTCATATGCAAATTACCATGACCATTAATTAGAGTTTCAATGGCCACGTGTACCATCTTTTTTTTCCTGGACCCCCCCCCCCCCTTTTTTTTCCCCCCAATAGTACCCGGCCAATTACCCCCACTCTTCCGAGCCGTCCCGGTCGCTGCTCCACCCCCTCTGCCGATCCGGGAAGGGCTGCAGACTACCACATGCCTCCTCCGATACATGTGAAGTCGCCAGCTGCTTCTTTTCACCTGACAGTGAGGAGTTTCGCCAGGGGGATGTAGCACGTGGGAGGATCATGCTATTCCCCCCAGTCCCCCCCCCCCTGAACAGGCACCCTGACCAACCAGAGGAGGCGTTAGTGCAGTGACCAGGACACATACCCACATCCGGCTTCCCGTCCCTACAGCCAATTGTGTCTGTAGGGACGCCCAATGAAGCCGGCGGTAACACGGGGATTCGAACAGGTGATCCCCATGTTGGTAGGCAAAGGAATAGACCGCCATGCTACTCGCATGCCCATGCAATGTGAACGAGTCACAGAGGATGTAGGAATGTTTGTAATCGCAGCATTGTAAGATGGTAACAGATGTATGCTTAGACAACCGCCCCGGTTCAGGGATGGTCATTCCCTCTTCACATATACACTGCTCAAAAAAATAAAGGGAACACCTAAAAACACAATATAGACCTCGATGAATGAAATATTTCAGCTGAAAATCTTTATTTATTAGACAGAGGAATGTGTTTAGAGCAAAATAACCTAAGAATGATCAATGGAAATCAAAATCATTAGCCCATTAAGGTCTGGATTCAGAATCATACTCAAAATCAAAGTGGAAAATGAGAACATAGGCTGATCCAACTTCTGTGGAAATTCTTCAAGACGATTCAAAATGAGGCTCAGTAGTGTGTGTGGCCTCCACGTGCCTGTATGCACTCCCTACAACGTCTGGGCATGCTCCTGATGAGACGACGGATGGTCTCCTGAGGGATCTCCTCCCAGACCTGGATCAGGGCATCGGTCAACTCCTGGACGGTCTGTGGTGCGACATCGCGTTGGCGGATGGTACGAGACATGATGTCCCAGAGGTGCTCGATTGGATTCAGGTCTGGGGAACGTGCAGGCCAGTCCATAGCATCAATGCCCTCGACATACAGGAACTGCTGACACACTCTGGCCACATGAGGACGAGCATTGTCATGCATGAGCAGGAACCCAGGGCCCACTGCACCAGCATATGGTCTGACAATGGGTCTGAGGATCTCATCCCGGTACCTAATGGCAGTCACGGTACCTCTGGCTAGCACGTAGAGGTCTGTGCGGCCCTCCAAGGATATGCCTCCCCAGACCATCACTGACCCACCGCCAAACCGGTCATGTTGGAGGATGTTGCAGGCAGCAGAACGTTCTCCACAGCGTCTCCAGACTCTCTCACGTCTCTCACATGTGTTCAGTGTGAACCTGCTCTCATCTGTGAAGAGCACAGGGCGCCAATGGCGAATCTGCCAACCAAGATGTTCTCTGGCAAAGGTCAATCAGGCTGCACGGTGTTGGGCTGTGAGCACAGGCCCCAATTGTGGACGTCGGGCCCTCATACCATCCTCATGCATTCTGTTTCTCACTGTTTGAGCAGAAACCTGCACATTAGTGGCCTGTTGAAGGTCGTTTTGTAGGGCTCCGGCAGTGCTCCTCCTGTTCCTCCTTGCACAAAGGACCAGATAGCGGTCCTGCGGCGGGGTTGTTGTCCTCCTGTGGCCCCCTCCACGTCTCCTGGTGTACTGGCCTGTCTCCTGGTACCTCCTCCATGCTCTGGACACTGTGCTGGGAGACACATCAAATCTTCTTGCCACAGCACGCATTGATGTGCCATCCTGGATGAGCTGCACTACCTGAGCAACTTCTGTAGGTTGCAGATACCGTCTCATGCCACCTCTAGTGGTGAGGGCACTAGCAAAATGAAAAACTAACCAAAGATCGGCCAGAAAAGATGAGGACAGGCAAATGGTCTGTGGCCACCACCTGCAAATCCATTCCTTTTATAGGGGTTGTCTTGCAAATTGTCTAATTTCCACCTGGTGGAAATTAGACAATTTACCAACAGGTGAAATTGATTCACAAATCAGTGTTGCTTCCTAACTGGACAGGTTGATATCTCAAAAGTGTGATTGACTTGGAGCTACATTGCATTGCTTATGTGTTCCCTTTATTTTTTTGAGCAGTGTAGATGGCCTCTTTGACTCCTCATTGAAAGCAGCGTTCTTACCTATCAAGGATCCTCATCCTTGTAACTGTAGACTAGATTGGGGGTGGTGATACCTGCAGTCAGCTGAGACTGATGAGGTCACTTAGATGAGTGATGAAACATTTCTCCCAATAAACATTGTATCCAGGGGCGTCCAGGTGGCGTAGCGGTCTATTCTGTTGCCTACCAACACGGGGATCACCAGTTTGAATCCCCGTGTTACCTCTGGCTTGGTCGGGCGTCCCTACAGACACAATTGGCTGTGTTTGCTGGTGGGAAGCCGGATGCGGGTATGTGTCCTGGTTGCTGCACTAGTGCCTCCTCTGGTTGGACGGGGCGCCTGTTCGGGGGGGAGGGGGAACTGGGGGGAATAGCATGATCCTCCCGTGCGCTACGTCCCCCTGGTGAAACTCCTCACTGTCAGGTGAAAAGAAGCGGCTGGTGACTCCACATGTATGGGAGGTGGCATGTGGTAGTCTGCAGCCCTCTCCAGACCAGCAGAGGGGGTGGAGCAGCGACCAGGATGACTCAGAAGAGTGGGGTAATTGGCCGGGTACAACTGGGGAGAAAAAGGGGGCAAACCCCCCCCCCCCCAAAAAAAAACCAAATAAAAATCCAGATGAACCGATTCAACTTTCGGTGATACAAAGGGGGCTAGTGAGTTGCCAGGACGTCCTCTGGTCCTCCAGGATCAGATGGTCGGCATCCTGTGCCTGGTGTCTTGTGCTGCACTTGCTAAACTTTAATGGCGTTGATGCTAACACAACAATAAGTGGCCGTTTTTTGTGTTTTTCTGTGCCTTTTGTTGATTCAAATCTGTCGAGTTCTGCAACAGCCACCTAGTGAAAATATAGCTAAGACATGAGATATATTTCATGATATGTATTTTATGATATATATTTTATGATATATAAGATGGCCACTATTAAATCAACACGGGAGCACATCAGTATTTGTGAAAATTGGGAGGGACGGCAAAACAGCCATGAAGTTTACAATTTTACTGTCATTATTCTTAAAATCTCTTTAAATTGCACCTACAACAAATACACTATAAATACTTTAAATACAGTAGAAGTACATCAAGAAATAAATAATCTCCCCTGCAGAAGGATATTAACACAGCAAATTATCTGTTTCATTAAAGCTGTTGACGAATTACAATCGGTAAATGTGCCCGCACGTACATGAATGTTGTGTTGTAGTTTTGTGTCATCCGAATACTTTGTGCGTCATTTTCTACCGTGTCTCTTAGCGAAAAGGAAATCTGGGGAGGGAAATTGTTGCTCTGTTGCTTTCAGATAATGGATCTGTACCTGCTCATCCACTTCCCTCTCCAAGCCTCACCTGTGTGGTGCTGTGTTTGAACGTGTGTGTGTGTCGTCACATGTATGCTGCCCAGTGGTCCTCCTCCACCAGAGAAACCATGAAAACAGTGAACAAAGTGAGAAGTGGTGGTTTTGTGTTGTAATTCTGCTGGGCTGTTGTCGGAGCAGGACATTCACACCAACAGGGAAAAGGGCAAACCCGTGATTAATGCTGAATGCTGAATGCTGGCTGACGTTCTGCGACGTTCCAAACGGAACGTGCTCCTGGGGATCTCTGGTGGGGACAAGGCGTCTCCGTGCGCCTGCTCGCCGGGCACCAGTTCACAGTTTTATGTCAGCAGCTCGAGACGGAGCTGCTAGCGACTGCTAGCGTTCACAAGCCGGTTGTGGTTGTGTTCTTGAGAGATCACGTGCGTCCATCTTGTTTTCCATGTGGGCAGCCTCTGGATCATCGCAATTCCAAAATCCCAAGAGGCTGCAATTGTTCAGTTTACTTCTCGGAGACAAATGTGTCCTGGAGCGGTTCTTAATAACACATCCCGCTTCTGCTTCATAAATCACATCGCACGCCTGAGAAAACTTCCATTTTATTTGAACGTTGCCAAGGCTGGGCCTGGTCTGGTAATCTTACTCAGCGTTTCCAAGGAGAGGTAGACCCATGGTACCAGTCCAGGTAGCACGGCGGGTTTCAATATAATGTAATGCAAATTCTCTCTGCAACAAATTAAGCAGAGTTGACAATCTCATGAGGCGGCACGGTGGCACAGGGGTTAGCGCAGTCACCCCACAGCCAGAAGGTCCTGGTTTCGAACTCTGGGGTGGTCCAACCTCAGGGGTTGTCCCGGGTCGTCCTCTGTGTGGAGTTTGCATGTTCTCCCTGTGTCTGCGTGGGTTTCCTCCCACAGTCCAAAGACATGTAGGTCAGGTGACTCGGCTGTACTAAACAACTTGTCCCTAGGTGTGTGTGTGTGTGGGCCCTGTGATGGCCTGGTGGCCTGTCCAGGGTGTCTCCCCGCCTGCCGCGCAATGACAGCTGGGATAGGCTCCAGCATCCTGTGCCCCTAACTGGGATAAGTGGTTTGGATAATGGATGGACAATCTTATGGACACCACCATTAAAACTTCTTTTTTTTTTTGGGATCTCCCCCCCCCCCCTTTTTTTTTCCTCCCAAGGTTTACCCAGCCAATTACCCTGCTCTTCTGAGTGTTCCTGGTTGCTTCTCCACCCCCTCTGCCGATCTGGGGAGGGCTGCAGACTACCACATGCCTCCTCCGAGACATGTGGATTCACCAGCCGCTTCTTTTCACCTGACAGTGAGGCATTTCACCAGGGGAACGTAGCGCGTGGGAGGATCACGCTATTCCCCCCAGCTCCCCCTCCCCCCCAAACAGGCGCTGGTGCAGCGACCAGGACACACACCCACATCCAGCTCCCCACACACAGTCATGGCCAATTGTGTCTGTAGGGACGCCCGACCAAGCCAGAGGTAACACGGGGATTCGAACACGCGATCCCCGTGTTGGTAGCCAACGGAATAGATCGCTACACCGCCCGGGCGCCCCATACTTTCCGCCATCTTGTCGGCAGGAACTGATTCCGGCTTTAACGATGACACGGTAGCGTTTCTCGGCACCGGCTCCATGGTGGCATGCAGCAGACAACATGGCGACCTTCAGACGGCATCAGAGAAGCAACCCAAAAACTTACACAACGTTCACCACAACATTCACCGCCCCTACACACATACTTTCAGGAATCTGCCCCCGCTACCCGGAACGTTCTGCACAAGTGAACACGACAATATCCCGTCACTTCTAATGTGGATGAAGACCCTTAAAAGACCCGCCTGTTTTAGCCGTCTGGGCTCAAAAGGGGCTTTTTAACGGTGTTACCCAGTTTACTGACTCGTGCACCATGCCGCACTACTATTTCTTGGGCCGTTTTTAAGTGTCAGTGTAGTCTTATCTCGTTCGGTGCGTTGCGTGGACGCTGCCTGTTGTCTGATCACCGACGCCGCCGTCCCTTCGCCAGAGCGCCCATGAAAAGGAAATTGTTAGCCTTAAAAGCGCCTCTGTGGTTAAACAAAAGCGAGATTAAAAAGTTAAAAACAAGTGAGAAAAGCTGTACTGTAACTGGAGCAGTGCACACTGGAGGTGTAACAAAAGGCTTTCTATATGGAACAAAGTGATGCTGACTGGCGGCTGCGATTCGGATACGATGTCTGTGCAAGTATGTGAGTACAGGTCAGCCAGCCTAGGGGAGGCTGGTCTGGGGGGGGGGGTGCAGGGGGCTGGTGTGTCTAGAAAGAGAGTATTGTGTAACATGTATGGGTGTTGCTGACACATTCATGCACCTATGTGTGTGCGTGTGTGAGTGTGTGTGTGTGTGTGTGTGTGCGGGTGTGTACTAGCGGTGTATGGGGGAGTGCGTCAGTGTGCGTGCGAGTGTGTTTACATGTGTGAAGTGAGTGCATGGGGGTCAGGGGAGAGGGCTGGCCCGGCGGAGCCTGCAGACTGATTTAGTGCGTCTCCCGGTAGACTGCAGGGGAACAGATAGGAATCTGTGGATTCTCTCCGCAGCAGCCACTGAACTAACACAGCCCGGTCTGTGTACCTACACCGACAGCCATTGTAGGAACACCCCTCCCCCCCCGGCACTTACCCCACATTTATCATACAGTAATACGAGAGACAATTCTCTCTCCAACGTCACGCGGCGGGAACGCAATTCATATATTTCAGAACCCGGCTCCCCTGTCCGAACTATACTAGGGCTGGCACCGGTAACCCAGTAAGAAATCCTCCATTAAAGTTCACTAACTCACAGCTTTGTTTCTTTATGCCTCTCTGAACACCGTGGGCATGTAATACGACCACGTAGGGCAAGAAAGCACTCGGACTACCACGCAGCGAACTCTGGTCCGCCACTGAATCTGAACCACCATCAAATTTACTATATAATCTACTACAGTGTGAACCACCATAGAAACTACTACTGCTACGACTTCACACGGTACTACTATGGTTTAAACTGTACTACTATGATATGATTACTATAAATCTTATTATATTATTATAAATATTATATTACTATAAAATCTACTATATAATCTACTATAGTGTGAACTACTATAGAAACTACTACTGCTACGATTTCATATGGTACTACTATGGTTTGAACTGCACTACTATGATATGATTACTATAAATCTTATTATATTATTATAAATATTATATTACTATAAAATCCACTATATAATCTACTACAGTGTGAACTACTATAGAAACCACTACTGCTACGATTTCATATGGTACTACTATGGTTTAAACTGTACTACTACAATATGACTACTATAAATCTTATTATATATTATTATAAATATTATATTACTATAAAATCTACTATATAATCTACTGTAGTGTGAACCACTATAAAAACTACTGCTACTACAACTTCATATGGTACTACTATGGTTTAAATTGTACTACTATGATATGATTTCTATAAATATTATTATCATATTATATCCTTCCATGCATTTTCCAAACACTTATCCTGCTCGCAGGGTCACAGGGATGCTGGAGCCTATCCCAGCAGTCATTGGGCGGTAGGTGGGGAGACACCCTGGACAGGCCACCAGGCCATCATAAATATTATATTACTATAAATCTACTACATAATCTACTATAGTGTGAACCACTATAAAAACTACTACTTCTGAGATTTCATATGGTACTACTATGGTTTAAATTGTACTACTATGATATGATTACTACAAATATTATTCTATTATATTACTATAAATCTACTTTAAAATCTACTATAGTGTGAACCACGATAAAAAATAATACTACAACGACTTCAGATGGTACTACTAAGGTTTAAATTGTACTACTATGACATGATTACTATAAATCTACTATCCATTCATCCATCCATCCATCCATCCATTATCTGAACGACTTATCCTGCTCTCAGGGTGTATGATATTATATTATTACAAATATATTACTATAAATCTACGTTATAATCTTCAATAGTGTGAACCACTATAAAAACTACTACTACTATCACATGGTACTACTAAGGTTTAAATTGTACTATGATGATATGATTACGATAAATCTACTATAAATATTATTATAAATATATTACTATAAATCTACTATATAATCTAATATAGTGTGAACCACTAAACAACTACTACTGCTACGACTTCATATGGTACTACTATGGTTTAAATTGTACTACTATGATATGAGTACTATAAATCTACTATAAATATTAATATATATTATATTATTATAAATATATTACTATAAATCTACTATATAATCTACTGGAGTGTGAACCACTATAAAAACTACTACTACTATCATATGGTACTACTATGGTTTACATTGTACTACTATGATATGAGTACTATAAATCTACTATAAATATTATTATAAATATATTACTATATAATCTACTATAGTGTGAGCCACTACAAAAAGTACTAATATTATCATATGGTACTACTATGGTTTAAATTGTACTACTATGATATGATTACTATGTTGCGCTCCATGATGCCACCTGGTAACACTCAGATTTAACTGCTAATCGTCTCTCCAGCCTCCTGTCAGCCGCTGTGGACACAACTTCCTGCCAAATGAACAACTGTAAATGTTAAACTGTAAAATTTAGACAAAAGTCAAAATCACAACCGAGGTGATCATCTAGCCAACACGCACTTTTACCAGCCTGGCCACTACTCGAAGCATTCCTCCGGTCCATTGAGACCCGGATCCTCTTTCCTGCCCCGTGGGATGGACAGAGGGTCCGGGAGCAATACAAGTAAGATGGATGGAACCGAGAGGAGCAGGAGGGCAGAGAGACGGAGCAGAGAGCAACATGGAGAGATGGAGAGATATGAAACACATATTCAACAGACAGATAGAGAAGCCGACGGTCTCTCTTACTCTCTCCCTCACTCTCTCTCACTCTCGCTCTCTCTCTCACTCTCTCTCTTGCTCTTTCTCTCCCTCACTCTCTTACTCTCTCCCTCACTCTCTCGCTCTCTCTCTCACTCTCTCTCTTGCTCTTTCTCTCCCTCACTCTCTTGCTCTCTCTCGCTCTGTCTACTTCTCCACAATCAACATTTAGGAGAGAGGAGACGGGTGCAACTGACCAACCCCAGAGGGACTGAATTAATAAATGTCAATAGTACGGAGAGACAAGACACCAGGCATTTAAAGTGCTTGCTTGTGTGTGTGTGTGTGTGTGTGTGTGTGTGTGTGTGTGTGTGTGTGTGTGTGTGTGTGTGTGTGAGAGCATTCTTACCCAGTTCAAACATTTGGAGAGGGAGGTGGAGGAAGCCGGAGAGGGGGGTGTAGGGGTTGGCCTGGCCAGGCGCCGTGCACACATCGTCGGCTGACGGCAGCAGCAGGAGGAAGGACACGCCGTGACCCAGCTCCAGCACCTCCTGGCTGTACACACGGAAGTGCTTGGCCTGCCAGCAGTGGGGATGAGTGCGCACACGCACACACACATGCACACACACACACACACACGCACACACGCACACACACACACACACACACACACACACAGATCGGAGTTGGATTTGCAGTTTCAGGAATGCAGTAGAGAAAGAGGGCAAATGTTCAGCTGAAGCACTTCAGTAAAGACAGAAGGCAAGTTTCAACCAAAGAGTCTGATGGGAGAGACGACGCCCGTTGTTCAAATCCAGACAGCAGCCATGAATAACCGGCGGGGTTCAGGTCAGGTCATTTCACTCAAGAATCCAATAAGAAAACAAGGAAGCATTTCAACCATGTACAACAGATTTTAAATCACATGTCATCACATGACTGATGGGTAACCTCGGAAAGGACAGGCGGGTATTAAAACACATTGTGTTGCTGTGTCATGGAGTCCCATGTAGACCTGAGCCGGTCTCTCATATGACCTTCTAGCAATGTCCAGAGTCAGGTCTGGGCACTATCCCAAGCTGCTCTTTCACATGTCTTTTTTTTTGTGTGACTTTTCCCCCCTTTTTGCTTCCCAATTGTATCCAGCTAATTACCCCACTCTTCCCTACCGTCCCGGTCGCTGCTGCTGCACCCCCCGTACCGATCTGGGGAGGGCTGCAGACTACCACACGCCTCCTCCGAGACATGTGGAGTCGCCAGCCGCTTCTTTTCACCTGATGGTGAGGAGTTTCACCAGGGGGACGTAGCACGTGGCAGGATCACGCTATTCCTCCCAGTCCCCCCCCCCCCCCCGAACAGGTGCCCTGACCGACCAGAGGAGGTGCTACTGCAGCGACCAGGCCACATACCCACATCCGGCTTCCCTCCCTCAGACACGGCCAATTGTGTCTGTAGGGACGCCCGACCAAGCCGGAGGTAACACGGGGATTCGAACCGGCGATCCCAGTGTTGACGGGCAACGGAATAGACTTTCACACATTGCTAACCCAACAGGAGGTTGTTCGTGTCAGACGTGTTCTCACCCACAGGAAGTACTACAGGAAGTACTAGGTTTGGTTTGGGCGAGGCCATGCTGCCTGAGCAGCGTGTGCAGGAGGCAGGGCATGATACAGAAAGGCCACTGCAGAACTCAGTGTCTTGTTTACAGCACATCGAAGATGGCGGACGAGGCTACCGCCTCCTCCGTAATGATGACCATTTTGTGTTGATATCAACACTACATGTTTTTGTGTTGATATCAACACTACATGTATTTGGGCGTATCCACAATATCAACACAATGTTTTTTCGCATGATAGAAAATGCATCACGAGGTTGTGACGACACCTCTATGAAGCCTGATATAAATGTCATGCCCAAATACACACCACTACACTATACACAGGAACCCATCCCAGCAACACTTACACTGATACCCAGGTCTGTGTGTGTGTGTGTGTGTGTCTGTGTGTGTGTGTGTGTGTGTGTGTGTGTGTGTGTCCGTGTGTGTGCATGGCCTCCTCCCCTCAGCTTAAAGCTTTAGAAGCATACACAATGCTGAAAATCAAATTTCACTAACACAACACGTACCCTTGAGGTAACCCAGATTGTAAAAGCCTCACAAATACTACACATGCGTTCACACAACTTGTGTGTTATCAGTAATTACCGGCCTGCAGGCGCACTATCCGGCGGAAGTGCTCTTGCTGCAGTACAACATGTCTGTCACTACACAACTGTGTACTGTGCAACACTGGTTGCGTTGTGTGTTCATTCATCCTAACTCATCTCTGCACGGCATCAAGACAGTAGGCCTACTACACCTGTAATTAATGTGTTCTGTTGTGCGTCTTGTGTGTCTCTGAGCAGATGAAGACACATTCCCACAACTGCAGAGTTGACGTGGCAATAAAATATATTTGTGTTTCATTTACTCATTCATGAGCGGGTGGTTTTTGTTTCTGGTGAAAGGGGTGTTTGGTGTGTGTTGTGTGTGTGTGTGTGTATGTGTGCGCCTGGTGTATGCTTGTGTATGTGTTTGCGTACTTCTTGTGCAAGTTGTCTGTTGTGTGTATCTGATAAAAAAGGCTGGTAAACCATGAGTGTTTGTATGGTTTGTGTGTTTGGTACAGGAGTTGTTTGGAAGTTCTTATATGCAAGTGTGAGTGTGTGTGGTTTTGTGTAGCTTGTGCAGAAGTAGTTAGGTGAGTGTGTATCTGATGGTGAGGCTGGTTAGGATGTGTATCTATGCGTGTGTGTAGTTGATGCAGAGAAAGGAGCATGTGTGTGTGTGTGTGTGTGTGGTGTATGTGTGTTGTGTGTGGGTATGTGGTTGTGGTGTGTGTGTATGTGTGTGTGTGTATGGTGTATGTGTGTGTTTGTGTGTGGTGTGTGTTGTGTATGTTTGTGTGGTGTGTATGGTGTGTATGTGTGTGTGTGTATGGTTTGTGGTGTGTGTATGTGGTGTGTGGTTTGTGGATGTGTATATTGTGTGTGTTTATGTGTGTGTGGTGTATGGTGTGTGGTGTGTGTATGTGGTTGTGGTGTGTGTGTGTGTGGTGTGTATGTGGTTGTGGTGTGTGTGTATGGTGTGTGTATGTGGTTGTGGTGTGTGTGTATGGTGTGTGGTGTGTGTGTGTGGTTGTGGTGTGTGTATGTGGTTGTGGTGTGTGTATGTGGTTGTGGTGTGTGTGTATGGTGTGTGTGTGTATGTGGTTGTGGTGTGCGTGTGTGTGTGTGTGTGGTTGTGGTGTGTGTGTGTGTATGTATGTGTGTGTGTGGTGTGTGGTATGTGTGTATGTGGTTGTGGTGTGTGTGTGTACCTGATGCAGAGGTAGGTTGATCAGCTTCAGCAGGGATTTGAGGGCGCTCTGCAGCTCGTAGTAGAGCAAAGGGGTGTGGCTGTCGGCCTTCTGGTCTGCTGCCTCACTCTCGCCCTCAGCCACATCGCTCTCCTCCTCCGTCTTCTCCTTCTCCCCTTGTTCTGTGATGGAAAGCTTCTGGATCCAGTCCCACTCCTCCCTGAATAAAGAGCAACCCAAGTCACTTCAAGTATGAATGACGGCTGCTCAGAGAAATGTGCAGCTTTTGTGCAAATCCTGCACATGCCTTGCGTGACTATGACGCAGGTCTTTTCAGTGTGTTGCTCAGAAGTGACACCATATTCACTCTGCATGTGTGTAGCTGCACAGCAGCTTCATGAGGTGATATTCAACATGATCCAGAAGAAAAAATTGAACTCTGATGAGGCCTTATTGCAGTTACGGTACATACTGGACAGGTTTATGTCTGTTAGTCACATTAAAGAATATATATATATATATATATATATATATATATATATATATATATATATATATATATATATGTGTGTTGTACTTGATTTGAGAAGCTGGTCTCTCACATCTTTATGCTTGTTCCATAAAGGTGAAGCAGTTCATCTGGTCATTCAGTTCAGTGGGAGAAAAGTTTCACCTCTCATCCAAGCGACTTCATCATCAGTTTCAGTTGACTGCAGGTCTCCGACCTCATAAACAGCACCGCTGCATAATGACCGATACCAACAATTGGTTTCATATGCAAATTGGCACGATGCCAATCTGCATATAAAACCAGTTGTTGGTTTCATAGGTCAGTGGTTGATGTTTTGTATCCGGTCAATTACCCCACTCTCCTGAGCCATCCCGGTCTCTGCTCCACCCACTCTGCCGATCCGGGGAGGGCTGCAGACTACCACATGCCTCCTTCCATACATGTGGAGTCACCAGCGGCTTCTTTTCACCTGACAGTGAGGAGTTTCGTCAGGGGGACGTAGCGCATGGGAGGATCACGCTATTCCCCCCAGTCCCCCCCCCCCCCGAACTGACTCCCCGACCGACCAGAGGAGGCGCTAGTGCAGCGACCAGGACACATACCCACATCCGGCTTCCCACCCACAGACATGGCCAACTGTGTCTGTAGGGACGCCCGACCAAGGCGGAGGTAACACAGGGATTCGAACCGGCGATCCCCATGTTGGTAGGCAACGGAACAGACCGCTACGCTATCCGGATGCCCTTGTGAGTGATGTTTTAACCAGTAGGCAATGGCAGAAAACAGCTTTGGCCGATTCCCGACTCTCTGCCCTTCCCTTCATGATAAGTGTGCAGGTATGCTTAAGATACACCTCCTCAAAACAAAACAAAACAAAACACTACGGGAGCACACTATCAATGCCTGAGAGTGTATCCTCCACTTCTGCTGCCTTGCGTGAAAATAATGATTGAGTGCAACATCCGGTTAGCGCTTATTAAAACTGTTCAAGAGAGGGAGACCATTTCTTTCCTTTTCCAAATATCTATTATTCCCATTTTCTTGTCTTTGCAAGTCTCAGTGGCTTTCTCATCTTTTCCCCGTGCTCTCTCTTTCTCTCTTTCTCGCCCATCTTTTTTTTTCCACGTAGATGTCCCGTCACCTCTTCATCTTTGCCTCACTTCCCTCTACGTCTCCTCACCCGACTTGTCCATCCCTCGGTTCTTTACCCCTCTCATAACTTGGTTTAATTCCTCATTAACTTGCAGAACCTGCGGGGCTCCCACCGTGGCCTAAAGGCTGAAGTCCCTGTGGATAAGGGAGCGTCATGCAATGAAGCCCTTTCCAATGCTTTGGTGCACATGACAGCAAAGTCCGGAGTGTTATCAAATTCCCGCAAATCTTTCACTCCCACCTCTCCCCCATCTTTCTCTCTTGAATCATCTTTCTTCCTCTGATCTTTTTCTCCCCTTCCCTTTCTCCTCTGCCTTCGTTTCCCTGCACAAGATGCCGCGTTCTCCCGTTTCCCACCAAGTCTCTCAACAGCCAAAGCTCCCAAATATTTCCTGAATCTGAGCATGAAAATACATGAGGCTTTGGCACGCGGAGGCGGGGAAGCGATGTCAGCCCTCGGATCCAAGCGCACAACAGTGTGGCCTTTAGTGGTGGTGGTGGTGGTGGGGGGGGGGGTGAAGGAGGGAAAAAAACGCAGCGGTCCAGTTTTCCCTTTGTCTCTCACTTCACACTTTCCAATCTCTCCGAGGCGGGGACGCAGCTCTGTCTAGCATCCAGGAATTCTGGTGACGGTGGCCAAGGAGCATTGCAAGAATACTTCTACCTGCCTGCCCCTCAGCCCTGGGTTCTCGCTGAAATCAGATTGGATAGTACTCAAAAGATGCGCGCACACACACACACACACACACACACACACACACACACACACACACACACACACACACACAAAGGCTTACAGCGGCTGTAAGGTAATACCACTGGTGCAGATTAGGGCGGTGCAGGGAATGTGTGTAATGCGGTGCATGCAAGCTGACAACATCTGAGAGGAGCAAACAGTTATTATTACACAGCACGAGGCTGCATATTCACCTTCATCACCCGCACTGCTGCCGAGCTTATTTTCCAGTGTTTGGAGCGGGAAACTAATATTTTGAATGTCTTTCACTCGCAGTAAATGCGAGGTTTGAAAAGTGTGACGGCGACTGGAGTCTGGCCAGCGAAACACTGGCTGCTGCTACTGCGACTATCAACCGTTCCTTCAGAGTAAATATTTATGCTAAGGGCCAGTATGTGATTAATCTACCTCAAGTGGCGGCAATTCTTCAAGTGCCCCTTCATGCACTTACTGTCTAGCCAGTAAGTGCACCAGTCCAGCATTACGAGTGCAACGCACAATTATTTCCTGATTATTTTTACGACGTTGCCAAATTATTGTGCGCCATCGTATTATTACCACGCACTCGCCAATCCCATTCCCGAAGCCCTTCTGTGCGGCGTATGTGGCGGACAAAATGCAAACGGTCATGCTGAATATATGTGAATAATATAAACGGGTCTTCTGTCTACTCTCTCTGCTGAAACGTCTCTCTCGCCGAATGTGAGGCGCTGCCGTACCTGGACCAGGCTTACGTTTCATGTTCCCACATTAACAGCCGATACGCCCAGGGTTTGGTTGTAGAACACGAATAATGGCGTCACAGATTCAGAATACAGACAATCAGTGTTTGTATTCAGCCCATGCTATATTTTTCATTTCACAATGAGAATAAAACACTACTAGAACACATACATCCAAACTGAACACATATATCAGAACTAAACACATATATCCAAACTAAGCAGCAAAAAAAAATCACTGTCCAGGAGAACGAACGCCAGCCAGGATGACTGTCGGAACTGCCGGTCTGCATGGGCTAGCAGTTAGCTTAGCCTGCCCCACTTCCGCGTCCTGTCAGACCGCCCTCGGTGCTTCCTCTTCAGGTGCAGCTCCAGGCAGGGCTGTGGTCCCTGGCCCACAGGACGCAGCAGACCAAGCTCCCCCAGCCGATCCAATGCCAGCTCTCCCAGCCAGATGCCCTCGACACACGATCACACCAAAAACACCACATTCAACGCTAGGTGAGACCGCCCTCGGTGTTATCAAAACTGCCGGCGTGCATGGGCTAGCAGTTAGCTTAGCCTGCCCCACTTCTGCGTCCCGTCAGACCGCCTTTGGTGTTATCAGAACCGCCAGGCTGCATGCGCTAGCAGTTAGCTTAGCCTGCCCCGCGTCTGCATCCTGCCCTCGGTTTCCTCTTCAGGCACAGCTCCAGGCAGGGCCCTGGTCCCTGGGCCCACAGGAAACAGCAGACCAAGGTCTCCCAGCTGATCCATCGCCAGCTCTCCCAGCCATCAAATGAAGGCACAAACTTGTGGACAAAGACACTGCATGGACGGTACCGGGCGAGGCCACCGCAAATGTAAGTTCACGCTGACATCCTCCCTTCAATTCAGATTACAGCTGCTTTCTAAATTTATCTATTTAGGAGAATACTCTTACAATACTTCCCTCCTAATCAATGTCAGCGTTATGGGTGGGACTATGTGTTTATGTTTTGCTGACAAGGGAGCACGAGCTCTTGCAAAAAAATGAAAATTGAATGAAAGATCAGAACGTAAATTTTACCACAATAAATTCACTATGTGCATCGTATTTAACTGTATTTCAGGTAGTGTTTTTGATTCACTATTATTATGTTATAATTACTATTATTGTGCATGTCACAGTAATTAATATTCATAATAATAATCATCATAATAACAGTAATAGTGAGGTAAGCCCCCCCCCACACACACACACACACAAAGTGAAACTTTTATGCCCCGGCACCGCCCCTGCTCCTCATCACATGATCTTTTTAATACATTTTACTAGATTCAAATCAGCATGTGCACATTTTCCTGCATCCAATCATGCATTGGTAGAGTGCATCAGTAACTGGCAGCTGGTCAAAACATATTGCGATAATGGCGGGAAGATACCAGTAACACCAATAAGCAACAAAGTGACCATAAATAATAACCATGATACAAAACATCTGTTTCAGAGTTTCTGAGTGTTGTAACTGAATGCTTTACTGATCACATTTAAGATGGCGTATTCGGTATTCTGGCACTAAATACATAGTCGGAGTATTCTGCTCAACCCTATATGCCCCTGTACCATTTGCATTACAACAAATTCTTGTGCGTTTAGTGTGTGTGGTGAAAAGTCAGGCTTGTTTTGACTCTGAAAAAAAAACCCTATATAGCTTAGAAGTCGCTGTCTACTTTCAGTCGACCTTTCTTAAAGATGTTTTTTAATATATCTACTTCATTAGAAAAGCATTTGTGGAGCATTGAGCAACACAAAAGACCAACAATCTATATAGATTGTAAGGCTGAATTAAGCCCAGGCTGTTGAAGAGGTTGTTCATTTATGAATGCATCTTATCCAAAGGAGTTGAATCAAGGGCAACTGGACTTGTTATATATCCGTGAAGACGTTTCACCTCTCATCCAAGAGGCTACTTCAGTTTGTGCCTTTCTGACTAGACCAAGCTAGTCTGACTGGCTGGTGATGAGACTCACAATTTATCCTCTAGGAGTCGTTGTCAGAGCTATAGATATGCGTGGCTCTTTGTGATCCGATGTTTACCAACGTCCGTCGTTAACAGAGCCATAGACATGAGTGGCTCTTTTGTGTACCAATGTTTAGCCGCGCCCGTCGTTATCGGAGCTATTAATTTGCATTTGTTTAGCAGCGACGGTCAGTGGGGGTGTTAGTTTCGACTTCTTGTTCAGTGGTCATGAGAGTAGTTGGAGCCGTTAGTGACCGACTGTTGTTCTTGGAGGCTAGGCTTCTTGAGTCTCCTGGGTAGAGATGAAAGTACGGCATTGTAAGTGGGAGATAGGTGGTGTCGCAGACCTCCTCCTCTGTTGAGGGATGGTTTTTCCAGTTTCGCACAGATGGCTTCCTTCACCCCTCTTTCAAACCATCTATCTTCTCTGTCCAAAATGTGTACATTGCTGTCCTTGAAGGAGTGTGTCTTCTCCTTTAGGTGTAGATAGACTGCTGAGTCTTGTCCTGAGGAGTTTGGCCTTCTGTGTTGGGCCATCCGTTTGTGTAGTGGTTGTTTGGTTTCTCCTATGTATAGGTCAGTGCAATCCTCATTGCATTGGACAGCATACACCAGATTACTTTTGCGGGTGTGTGGTACACGGTCTTTGGGATGAACCAGTCTTTGTCGGAGTGTGTTGCTGGGTTTGAAGTATACCGGGACGCGGTGTTTGTTGAAAATTCTCCTGAGTTTCTCGGAGACCCCAGAAACATATGGGATGACTGTGCTCTTCCTTCTGTTCCTTTTCTCCTCGTCACTCACCCGGTTGGTCTTTTTGGAACGTGTTGCAGTTTTCACAAAGCTCCAACTGGGGTAACCGCAGGTTTTTAAAGCTCCCGTCAGGTGTTTGTGTTCTTCTTGTTGGGCCTGAGTGCTGCTGGGCACATTGTCAGCTCTGTGTTGCAAAGTTCTGATGACGCTCAGTTTGTGTTCCAGCGGGTGGTGTGAGTCGAAAAGTAGATATTGGTCTGTGTGTGTAGGTTTCCTGTAAACCCCAATGTGGAGGCTCCTGTCTTCCCCAATGTGGACGTCACAGTCCGAGAAGGGCAAACTGTTGTTCTTTACGTCTTCCCTTGTGAACTTAATGTTCTTGTCCACTGAGTTGATGTGTTTGGTAAACGCTTGCACCTCTTGTGTTTGGATTTTGACCCATGTGTCGTCCACATATCTCTCACACTTGTTCAGATATGTGGACTGAGGAAGCCTCTTTGATGAGAGGCGAAACGTCTTCACGGATATATACCAAGTCCAGTTGCACTTGATTCAACTCCTTTGGATAACCATGACCTGGATGAATGAGAACATTCACAGACTTATGAATGCATCCTGTATCTATAGTGTATCAGCACTTCAGAAAAATGTCTTTTCTTGAATGTGATGCAGTGGGATCACATTTGAAGATTACATCTCAAACAGTGATTCTTCTAAACCAACAGCTCTTCAGATGAATCCCTCATAATATCTGCCTCTTAAAAACACTTCCTACGCCACCCGGACACCCCTGCTGTTGAAATTTGTGACCGGGTAGGATGAATACTGGTATGGTGACAAACACTTTCCTACGCAAATAGGAAAATGGACTGAAATGTGACGATGATGTGGCGATGCTGCTGTTGGACAGGGGATGTACCCGTCCCACCTTCAATATTACAGTAGAACCGTGTTCCCATGTAGATGGATGTACTTTGCGACACATAATGAGATTGCCTGTGGTTTGCTTTGGTCCGAGGATGCCAATTTTACAAGGGTGGGAACTGTTTACAGCTGAGCTGACGGCACACATGTGACAATGGCTGCAAAATGCTGTTTGTAGTCCTCGCCGCCAGAGGGAAATGACAGATTTTAGCTTTAGATCTAATTTTCAAAGGTAAGATAAACTTAACTGATCTTTTTGGGAGACACTGTGTCCTTGGCATAAACAGCAACACACTGAATGAATTAAACACACTGAGGATTGATGGTATGTGTACGTATAAGATGTTTCAGTTGGGCTACCTGGAGACGTTGGCGTTGTCTCGTATGCGGGCGTGACAGAGCACGTTCGGCGTCCTCTGGGACACCAAGACCTTAATCTGGTCTACAGAGCTGCTGAGCTTCAGGTAACCAAGGTAGAGGCCTGGGGCCAGCCGGTGTGCACTCCGTCGCTGGTATGCCAAGATGTCCTTTATGTGAAGGAAAAGGAGAGAGAGAGAGAGAGAGAGAGAGAGAGAGAGAGAGAGAGAGAGAGAGAGAGAGAGAGAGAGAGAGAGAGAGAGAGAGCTCAGCTTCAAGCTAATTTGAAGAACCTTCTCATGTGAAAGGAGCGGGAAGGAGGAAAGAAGAGGGAGGGAGGAGGAGAAGAGGGGTAATGACAGCTGGGTGGATATACTGTAGTCAATTGATGGAAGTGCAGCTGCAATATGCCAGATTTCTAAATGTATAATTTAGATTTTGGCATCTAGATTGCGGCCTTTTCCAGAGCCTGTTGCACTGTGTGCCAGAAGAGAATAAATCTGAGTTCCCAAATCCCGACGCTACAGTGCCACAATATGTGTTAAAAAGTAAATATGACCTTAGAACGATGGGTGTTTGAGAGTCAGGAAAATAGTTTTATTATCTCTGAGAGGAACAATTTGGAAAGAAAGGATTTTCTCTCCTTAAAGCCATCAAGTATTAGGAGGAATGGTGTGCTGAGTCCTGGGTCAGAGACACTGGAGTTTTGTTTGAAAGAGCACAAACACTTCATCCTACTGCCTTAAAGTAAAGAAAAAAACAATCACAATTTTCAACACTCTCTACTATATATTTTGTAGTGATAACACTCCCATTAGCAGTGATAAATAAACAAAGCAGTCAAAATTGTTTTTCGCTGGATACACCACTGTGAAAGTGAAAACTACGACGCTTACTTTCTTCTTTGTCGTCACCTTGGATGGGTTATACTGAAATTGGCTACAATGTATAAGACAATGAAGATAACAACGCCACAATTCATGGATCGTCCATAAGTTCAAAGGTTGTCTGCAGTACCAAAGCAAGACAGAATCAGTATACATCCAAAAAGAGGTAAATTCAACTAAACCTACCTACCTACCTACCTACCAGTCATACTGATGTGTTTACCTCCATGTGAGCTCCTGCTTGCATGTAATTTGTAGGTAAAGAGGAGATGCATGATATTCCTCACCTGTATGGTGATGATGAGGATGTCCAGTGCGTAGGGCTCTTCGGGAGTGGACAGAGACTTCCTCTGGCTCTGCAGCTTGGTCACCTGCATCCACTTCCCGCTGAAGAAGGAGTACTGGCTCTCCATGTCGCGGATGGTTACCAACAGCACATTGCCGTGGCGGTCCTTGATTGGCTCATAGTGGACCCGCCCCAAATTGTGTGTGCCCAGCAGGTTCTAGAAACAGAATAGATAGTGTTAGACTTTAGGACGTCCTTTGGATTTTCACTTTTGTGTTCTGATTGAATCCAAAATGATGCTTATCCTGCTCCCAGGGTTGCAGGGATGCTGGAGCCTATCCCAAAATATAAATAAATATAAATATAAATATTGTTAATATTATCAATATTCTTAAATTGATTTTTCAGTTGTATTGCTGTGAAATCCAAAGGTGGTCTGGGTCAGTGTGACAGGAGAACAGTACTTGCATCTATTGCTAATTTGTGAGCAGAACACGAGGGTTAAATTGAAACACTGATTTCTTCATAAGTTTTTAAGAGAATCATTACTAATAAAAGATCTATGCCTCCCGTAATGGAGTGACTGCTGGCTTGATAGTGAAGCTGATTATGGGTTTCAATTGAAATGAATTGGCTTTAAACACTAGAACGACCAAGGCCATCAATTTGGCGGTTTGGGATTTTCAAAGTTTAATAACTTTGAGAAAAAAAAAATACAGACCTGCCGCCCCCTGAATGCTCCTAAAATTGCATATGTTGGCATCAAAATGAGTTTTAGATCAATTGCACAAAAAAAAGTTATAAGATCTACCTAAAACGACCATGATGGGTCATGTCACTATTCATGATGTGTGCTGGTCGCATCATTTCCTTCGCGAAGTTCATCGCTCTGTCCCAGAAACACACTAGCATTCTCCAGTGCAGAGAAATAGTCTAACTTTGATTTCTGATTATTGCCAACATGTCTGGGTACAGACGCCATTTCAGATGCACCATGACTACTGTATAAGGTGTTGCAGTATTTATAGGCGCTGGACAGCGGCGATTTTAAATTGTTTGAAAAATAGTATTAAAGTTGTTAAAATGTTAATTTTGGTGTCACTTAGTTTCTTAACAGACATACTAACATATGCAATGCTTTAATATCTCAGTTGGGTATTTATCTTGACAGAATATAGAGTTTAAAAACCATGGTCGTTCTAGTAGTTTTTAAGTTCCGGTCGTTGTTTGGGACTGTTTCAATATTTACTTTCAGTTCTTTTTTCTTTTCTTTTTTTACATTTCACGTTTTATAGGCCTTGTTACGTTTGTTAGATTAGTAATATGTGTTTTCCGTTTTGTTTTTCAGGTAATATTTTCACTTAATCAATGTTGCTATTCAAGTTCAACCATGTATCTCTGAAGTTTAAATTGTTTAAAAATAGTATTATAGTTGTTAAAATGTTAACTTTGTCAGTCGTTTCCTAACAGACATACTAACATATGCAATGCATTAATAACTCAATTGAGTATTTATCTTGACAGAATATGGAGTTTAAAAACTGGCGGTCATTTTGACTTACCATGGTCGTTTTAGGTAGGAGGGAAATCCCGGTCATTATTTGACACAGTGAGAACTGAGTTCTCTCAGTGTTTCAACAACAAGCATTTCTGATACAACATTTTGTGGAAGATTTTTTGATTTTGAGATACTTTATTGATCCCCGTGAGGAAATTTTTCTCTGCATTTAACCCATCCTAGCTGTGTAGCTAGGAGCAGTGGGCAGCCGCCGTGCAGCACCCGGGGACCAACTCCAGTTGGTCTTGCCATGCCCCGGTCAGGGACACAAACAGGAGTATTAACCCTAACACGCATGTCTTTTTGATGGTGGGGGAAACTGGAGCATCCGGAGAAAACCCACCAAGAGACACGGG